>NC_067484.1:96407951-96707951 GCF_947179515.1 Apodemus sylvaticus | reverse complement strand
TACCATATAATTGATCACATGACAGACCTCAACAAATATAAGAAGGTCGACTAATCCCCTGTCTCCTATCAGATCACTATGGAGTAAAAGTGGTTTTCAATAACAAAAAAAAAAAAAAAAAAAAAAAACAGAAAACCCACATCCACATGGAAACTGAGCAATATTCTACTCAATGATACATTGGTCAAGGAAGAAATAAAGACATTAAAGACTTTTTAGAACTTAATGAAAACGAAGACACAATATACCCAAATCTATGGGACACAATGAAAGCAGTGCTAAGAGGAAAACTCATAGCCCTGAGTGCCTCCAAAAAGAAAATGGAGAGAGCATACACTAACAGCTTAATGACACATCTGAGAGCCCTGGAACAAAAAGAAGCTATTTCACCCAGGAGGAGTAGAAGGCAGGAAATCATCAAAATCATGGCCGAAATCAATCAAGTAGAAGCAAAGAAAACCATACAAAGAATCAACAAAATCAGGAGCTAGTTCTTTGAGAAAATCAACAAGATAGATAAACCCTTAGCCAGACTAACCAAAGGGCACAGAGACAGTATACAGATTAACAAACTTAGAAATGAAAAGGGAGATATAACAACAGAAACTGAGGAAATACAAAAAATCATGAGATCCTACTACAAAAGCCTATACTAAACACAACTGGAGAATCTGGAGGAAATGGACAGTTTCCTAGACAGATATCCGACACCAAAACTAAATCAGGATCAAACAGATCAACTAAACAGTCCCATAACACCTGAAGAAATAAAAAGGGTCATAGAAAGTCTTCCAACCAAAAAAAGTACGGGACCAGATCGCTTCAGTGCAGAATTCTATCAGACCTTCATAGAAGACCTAACACCAATACTCTTCAAACTATTCCACAAAATAGAAACAGAAGGAACTCTACCCAACTCATTCTATGAAGCCACAATTACGCTGATACCAAAATCACACGAAGATCCAACAAAGAAAGAGAACTTCAGGCCAATTTCTCTTATGAATATTGATTCAAAAATACTTAATAAAATTCTTGCCAACTGAATCCAAGGACACATCAAAATGATCATCCATCATGATCAAGTAGAATTCATCCTCGGGATGCAGGGATGGTTCAATATAAGAAAATTCATCAATGCTATCCACTACATAAACAAACTCATAGAAAAACACCATATGATCATCTCATTAGATGCATAAAAAGCATTTGACAAAATTCAGCATCCTTTCATGCTAAAAGTCTTGGAAAGAACAGGAATTCAAGGCCCATATATCAACATCGTTAAAGCAATATACAGCAAACCGGTAGCTAGCATCAAACCAAACTGACAGAATCTTGAAGTAATCCAACTAAAATCAGGGACTAGACAAGGCTGTCCTCTCTCTCCATATCTTTTCATTATAGTACTTGAACTTCTAGCCAGAGCAATTAGACAACATAAGGAGGTCAAGGGGATACAAATTGGAAAGGAAGAAGTCAAATTATCACTATTTTCAGATGACATGATAGTCTACTTAAGTGACCCGAAAACCTCCACCAGAGAACTCCTACAGCTGAAAAAAAACTTCAGCAAAGTGGCTGGTTATAAAATCAACTCACAGAAATCAGTTGCCTTCCTATACTCAAAGGATAAGCAGGCTAAGAAAGAAGATAGGGAAATGACACACTTCACAATAACCACAAACAATATAAAGTATCTTGGTATGTCTCTAACCAAACAAGTGAAAGAGCTATATGACAAGAACTTCAGGTTACTGAAGAAGGAAATCGAAGAAGACCTCAGAAAATGGAAAATCTTCCATGCTCGTGGATTGACAGGATTAATATAGTTAAAATGGCCATCTTACCAAAAGTAATCTACCGATTCAATGCAATCCCCATCAAAATCCAAACTAAGTTCTTCACAGAGTTAGAAAAAGCAATTCTCAAATACTTCTGGAATAACAAAGAACCCAGGATAGCTAAAACTATTCTCAACATCAAAAGAAATTCTGGGGAAATCAGTATCCCTGACTTCAAGCAATACTACAGAGCAATAGTGTTAAAAACTGCATGGTATTGGCACAGTGACACACAAGTAGACCAATGGAATAGAATTGAAGATCCATAAATGAACCCATACACCTATGGTCACTTGATCTTCTATAAAGGAGCCAAAAACATCCATTGGAAAAAAGATAGCCTTTTCAACAAATGGTGCTGGTTCAATTGGTCAGCATGCAGAAGAATGCGAATTGATACATTCTTATCTCCATGTACTTAACTTCACTTCAAGCGGATCAAGGACCTCCATGTAAAACCAGACACACTAAAACTAATAGAAAAGAAACTGGGGAAGACCATAGAGGACACGGGCACGGGGGGGGGGGGAAAGTTCCTGAACAAATCACCAATAGCTTATGCTCTAAGATCAAGAATTGACAAATGGGACCTCATAAAATTACAAAGTTTCTGTAAGGCAAAGGACACTGTTAAAAGGACAAAACTGCAACCATCAAATTGGGAAAGGATATTCACCAACCCTACATCTGATAGAGGGCTAACATCCAATATATACAAAGAACTCAAGAGGTTAGACCCCAGGGAACCAAATAACCCTATTAAAAATTCACCTGAAGAAATTTGGATGGCCAATCGGCACCTTAAGAAGTGCTCAACAACATTAGTCATTAGGGAAATGCGAATCAAAACAACCCTGAGATTTCACCTTACACCAGTTAGAATGGCTAAGGTCAGAAACTCAGGAGAGAACAGGTGTTGGCGAGGATTTGGAGAAAGAGGAACACTCCTCCACTGCTGGTGGGTCTGTAAGATGATGCAACCACTTTGGAAATCAGTCTGGTGGTTCCTCAGAAAACTGGACATGACACTTCCAGAGGACCCTGCTATACCTGTCCTGGGCGTATACCCAAAGGATTTCCTGGCATGCAATAAAGATATATGCTCCATTATGTTCATAGCACCATTATTTATAATAGCCAGAAGCTGGAAAGAACCGAGATGCCCCTCAAAGGAGGAATGGATACCGAAAATGTGGTATATTTACACAGTGGCATACTACTCAGCAATTAGAAACAATGAATTCTCAAAATTTATAGGCAAATGGTTTGATCTGGAAAATATCATCCTAAGTGAGGTAACCCAGTCACAAAAGAATACACATGGAATGCAATTTCTGATAAGTGGATATTATTTAGCCCAGGAGCCCTGAATACCCAAGGCACAAATCGTATAACAAATAACTCCCATGAAGAAGTATGGAGAAGGTCCTGATCCTGGAAAGGATATATCTAGCATTGGAGGGGAATATAAGGACAGAGAAAAAAAAGGAGAGAGGTGATTCGAGAATGGATGGAGAGAAGAAGGTTTATGGGACATATGGGGAGGAGGGATCTGGGAAAGGGGAAATCATTTTGAATGTAAACAAAGAATATAGAAAATAAAAATATTAAAAAATGTATTTATGCCTATAAATTTATCTGAATTCTTTTCAAAAAATCTTCACTATTATGAACTGTCCTACATATAATCTGCAATTTTATTACACACCAGTTAGAGGTAAATTTTCATTATTATCTAAAAATGTCGCCACTTCTTTTTTCAATTATATTCTACATTTATCCGTATGCCTATCATTGTATCTGAATTTCATCCAAAAAGGTTTATATTATCTATTTTCTTATGTAATCAACAATTTTATGAAACATGTTATAAGAAAATCTTCAGTTTTATCAAAAAATGTTTCCACTTCATTTTTATTATCTCCTAAATGTGTTTACATGCCTATTATTTTATCTGAGTTTTTGTCCAAAAAATCAGCAATATTATCAATTTTCCTATGTGTCTTCAATTTTCTCACATTCAGGTAAGATGAATATCTTCAGTATTTTCCCAAAATGTCTACACGTACTTTTTCAATTATATTCTAAATGCATTTCTGTGCCTAACATTGTATCTGAGTATTTTTTCAAAAAATTATATTATCAATTATCCTATGTCATCCTCAATTTTATGATACATATGACATAAAAATATTCAGTTTCATTAGAAAACATTACCACTGAATTTTTCAGTTTTATCCTAAAAGTATTTGTATGCCTATTATTTTATTGAGTTTTTATTAAAAATATTCAATATTATCAATTATCCTATGTAATCCTCAATGTTATGATACATATGTAAATGAATATCCTCAGTTTTATCAGAAAATGTTTTCATTTCTCAATTATATCCTAAATATATTTATATGCCTATTATATTTTCTGAATTTTTTCCAAAAATATTCAGTATTATCAGTTATCCTGTATAATCCTGAATTTTATCATACATATGTTTCATGAAAATCTTCAGTATTTTTCAGAAAATGTCTACACTTCTCTTTTCATTTATATTCTAAGTGAATTTGGATTCCTCGCATTTTATGTGAATGCTTTTCCAAAAAACTTTTATATTATCAATAATTCTACATTATCCTCAATTTTTCAATACCTAAATTTTATGAAAATCTTCAATTTTAACAGAAAATGTTTCCACTCCATTTGTCATTTATATCATAAATATCTATAAGCCTATAATTTTATCTGAATTTTTTTAAAAAATTCTTCAAAAATATGACCTGTCCAATATAATCCACTGTTTTATCACACACAAGTTAGATGTAAATTTTCAGTCTTATCTATAAATGTTGCCACTTCCTTTTTCAATTATATTCTACATGCATTCGTGTGCCTATCTTTGTATCTGAATTTCTTCCAAAAGTTTTATATTATCTATGATCTTATGTAATCATCAATTTTATGAAACATGTTATATGAATATCTTCAGTTTTATCAGAAAATATTTCCACTTCATTTTTAATTATCTTCTAAATGTATTTATATGCCTATTATTTTATCTGATTTTTTTCCAAAAAAATCTTCAAAATTATCAAATATCTTCTATAATCCTCAATTTTCTCACACACAGTTTAGATGAAAATCTCCAGTATATTCAAAAAGTTAACTGAAGTAGATAAAATTGTGGATTGTATAAAATAGTTCATAATTTGAGTATTTTTTGGAAAAAAATCAGATAAAATAATTCGTGTATAAATACATTTATTATATAATTGATAAATGAAGGAGAAACACTTTCTGATAAAACTGAAAATTTTCATATAGCTTTGTATCATAAAGTTGAGGATTATGTAGGTTTATTGATAATATAACAATAATTTGGAAAAACACTCAGTTACAATGGTAGTCATACAAATGCATTAAGAATAAAAACACTTTTGGCAAAATGGCCATTTTCTTTGAGGTGTTCTTCCATTTCCTTCTTCATAGTCTTGAAGTTCTTGTCATACAGATCTTACACATGTTTGGTAAGACTCAACCCAAGGTACTTTATACTGTATGTGGCTATTGTGAAGGGGGTCATTTCCCTAATTTCTTTCTCAGCCTGCTTAGCCTTTGAGTATAAGAAGGCTACTGATTTGCTTCAGTTGATTTTATAACCTGGCACTTTGCTGAAGTTGTTTATCAGCTGTAGGAGTTCTCTAGTGGAGTTTTTTGGGTCACTTAGGTAGACTATCATATCATCAGCAAATAATGATAGTTTGACTTCTTCCTTTCCAATTTGTATACTTTTGACCTCCTTATGTTGTCTGATTGCCTGAGCTAGTACCTCAAGTACAATATTGAAAAGATAAGGAGAAAGGGGGTAGCCCTGTCTAGTCCCTGATTTTAGTGGGATTGCTTCAAGTTTCTCTCCATTTAGGTTGACGCTGGCTACCGGTTTGCTGTATATTGCTTTCACTATGTTTAGGTATGGGCCTTGAAATCCTGTTCTTTCTAAAACTTTAAGCATGAAAGGATGCTGAATTTTGTCAAATGCTTTTTCAGCATCCAATGAAATGACCATGTGTTTTTTTTCTTTGGGTTTGTTTATGTAGTGGATTGCATTGATGGATTTCTGTACATTGAACCAACCCTGCAACCAGATTCAACACAATACCCATCAAAATCCCAAATCACTTCTTCACAGTTAGAAAGAGCAATTCTCAAATTCATCTGGAATAATAATAATAATAAAACAGGATAGCTAAAACTTTTCTCAACAATAAAATAAATTCAGGGGGTATCAGTATCCCTGACCTCAAGCAATACTACAGAGCAATAGTGTTAAAAATTGCATGGTATTGGTACAGTGACAGGCAGGCAGATCAATGGAAGAGGATTGAAGATCCAGAAGTGAACCCACACACCTATGGCCACTTGATCATACAGGGGCCGAAAACATCCAATGGAAAAAGATAGCTTTTTCAGCAAATGGTGCTGGTTCAACTGGAGGTCAGCATGCAGAAAAATGTGAATTGATCCATCCTTGTCTCCTTGTACTAAGCTCAACTCCAAATGGGTCAAGTTACCTCCACATAAAGCCAGACACTTTGAAGCTAATAGAAAAGAAACTGGGGAAGACTCTTGAGGACATCGGTACAGGAGGAAAGTTTCTGAACATATCA
Organism: Apodemus sylvaticus; assembly: GCF_947179515.1. Taxonomy (NCBI): domain Eukaryota; kingdom Metazoa; phylum Chordata; class Mammalia; order Rodentia; family Muridae; genus Apodemus; species Apodemus sylvaticus. The sequence continues at coordinate 96,701,446 of NC_067484.1, read as the reverse complement.
CCAATAGCGTATGCTCTAAGATCAAGAATTGGCAAATGGGACCTCAAAAAATTACAAAGTTTCTGTAAGGCAAAGGACACCATCAAAAGGACAAATCGGCAACCAACAAATTGCGAAAAGATCTTCACCAACCCTACATCAGATAGAAGGCTAATATCCAATATATATAAATAACTCAAGAAGTTAGACTCCAGAAAACCAAATAACCCTATTAAAAAATGGAGTTCGGAGTTAAACCAAGAATTTTTACCTGAAGAACTTTGGATGGCAGAGAAGCATCTTTAAAAAGTGCTCAACTTCCTTAGTCATTAGGGAAATGCAAATCTAAACAACCCTAAGATTTTACCTTACACCAGTTAGAATGGCTAAGATTAAAAATTCAGGAGACAGCAGGTGTTGGCGAGCATGTGAAGAAAGAGGAACACTCCTCCTCTGGTTGCAAACTGCTGGTGGGGTTGCAAATTGGTACAACCACTCTGGAAATCAGTATGGCGGTTCCTCCGTAAACTGGCCACCTCACTTCCAGAAGATCCTGCCATACCACTCCTGGGCATATACTCAGAAGATTCCCCAGCATGTAATAAGGATATGTGTTCCACTATGTTCATAACAGCCTTATTTATAATTGCCAGAAGCTGGTAAGAACCCAGGTATCCCTCAACAGAAGAGTGGATGCAAAAAAAATGTGGTATAAATACACCATGGAGTACTATTCAGCCATTAGAAACAATGAATTCATGAAATTCTTAGGCAAATTTTTGGAGCTGGAGAAGCTCATGCTAAGTGAGGTAACCCAGACTCAAAAGATGAATCATGGTATGCACTCACATATAAGTGGATATTAACCTATAAAACTGGAATACCCAAAACATAATCCACACATCAAATGAGGTACAAGAAAAACGGAGGAATGGCCCCTTGTTCTGGAAAGACTCAGTGAAGCAGTATAGGGTAAAACCAGAACAAGGAAATGTGAAGGGTTGGGTAGGAAAACAGGGGATGGAAGGGGGTTGATGGTACTTTCGGGGAGTGGAGGGGTCTAGAAAAGGGGAAATCATTTGAAATATAAATAAAAAATATATCGAATAAAAAAAAAGAAAAAGCACTCAGATACAAAGTTAGGCATACAAATGCATTAAGAATTGAGGATAACACACGATAATTGATAATATTGTAGTTTTTTTAGAAAAAGAATCAGAAAAAAATAATAGGCATATAAACATATTTAGGAGATAATTAAAAATGAAGTGGTAATGTTTTCTGATAAAACCGAAGATTTTCATATAACTTGTTTCAAAAAAGTGATGATTGCATAAGATAATAGATAATAAAAAAATTTTGAAAGAAACTCAGATACAATGATAGGCATACGAAAGCATGTAGAATATAATTGAAAAAGGAAGTGGTGACATTTTTAGATAATACTGAAGATTTGCATCTAACTTGTGTGGGATAAATTGTGGATTGTATAAGACAGTTCAAAATACTGAAGATTTTTTGTAAAAAATTCAGATAAAATAATAGGCATATAAATACATTTACGATATAATTGATAAATGAAGTAGAAACAATTTCTGATAAATCTGCAGATTTTCATATAACTTATATATCATAAAGTTGAAGATTACTTAGGGTTATTGATAATATAAATATTATTTGGAAAAACACTCAGATACAATGCTAGGCATACAAATGCATTAACAATATAAATGAAAAGAGAAGTGGAGACTATTGTGTTAAAACTGAAGATTTTCATAAAACATATGTATGATAAAGAGAGGATTAGACAAGATAACTGATAATATTGATGATTTGTTTGTAAAAAATTCAGATAATATAATAGGCATATAATTACATTTAGGATATAATTGAAAAATTAAATGGAAGCATTTTCTGATTAAACTGAGGATTTTCATATACATATGTTTCATAACATTGAAGATTAGAGGATAATTGATAATATAAAATATTTTTAATTAAAAACTCAGATAAAATGAAAGACATACAAATGCATTTAGAATATATAGGAAAATGGAGGTGGAGACATGGTCTGATAAAACCAAAGATTTTCATAAAATATATGTATGATGAAATTGAGGATTATACAGTGTTATTGATAAAATCGAAGTTTTACATATAAAAATACTCAGATATAAGATAGGATTATTTATAACTTATGAAATAATTTATATATAATTTTTTTGAAAAATGTCCTGATAAAAATCTAGGCATACAAGTGCATTTAGAATATAAATGAAAAATGAAATGGAAGTATTATCTGAAAAAACTAAAGATTTTTATGATAAAAATCCACAATTTTTATGATAAAATTGAGGATTACTTAATGATTTTGATGAAATTGAAGATTTATTTAGATAAATACCCAGATAAAATTCTAGGTATATAAATGCATTTAGAATACAATTGAAAAATTAGTGTAGATATTTTTTGAATATACTGAAGATTTTCATCTATCCAGTGTGTGAGAAAATTGAGGATTACATAGGATAGTTGATAATATTGAAGATTTTTGGAAAAAAATTAAGATAAAATAATAGGCATATAAATCCATTTTGAAGATAATTAAAAATGAAGTGGAAACTTTTTCTGAAATGACTGAAGATTTGCATATAACATGTTTCATAAAATTGATGATTACATAAGATCATAGATAATATATAAATTTTTGGAAGAAACTCAGATACAATGCAATTATATTCTACAAAGCATGTAGAATATAATTGAAAAAGGAAATGGCAACATTATTAGATAATACTGAAGATTTACATCTAACTTGTGTGTGATAAAATTGTGGATTATATTGGACAGTTCATAATATGGAAGATGTTTGGGATAAAATTATAGGCATTTAAATAGATTTACGATATAATTGATAAATGAAGTGGAAACATTTTCTGTTAAAACTGAAGATTTTCATATAATTTATGTATCAAAAATTGAGGAATACATAATATTATTGATAATATAAACATTTTTTTGGAAAAACATTCATATTAAATGCTAGAAAACTAACTAATTTTGAATATAAATGTAAAGGGGGTTGGAGACATTTACTGAAAAAAAAACCTGAAGATTTTCATATAACATATGTATGATAAAATTGAGGATTATACAGGATAACTGATAATATTGAAGATTTTTTTGAAAAATTCAGAAAATATAATAAGCATATAAATACATTTACGATATAATTGAAAAATGAAGTGGAAATATTTTCTGATAAAACTGAGGATTTTCATATACCTATGTATAATAACAATGATGATGACATAGGATAATTGAGGATATTGAATATTTTTAATAAACACTTTTATAAAATGATAGGCATACAAATGAATTACGAATATAAAGGAAAGAAAAGTGGAGATATGGTCTGATAAAACTATAGATTTTCATAAAACATACATATGATACACAGTGTTATTGATAAAATCGAAGAATTATTTATAAAAACACTCAGATATAAAATAGGATAATTTATATTTATAAAATAGTTTATAAAATAAATGTTTTTGAAAAATTCTCTGATACAAATCAAGTCATACAAATGCATTTAGAATATAAATGAAGATTTTTATATGACAAATGTATCATAAAATTGTGGATTACATAGGATTAGTGATAATATAAATAATTTTGGAAAAACATTATGCTAGAAATTGAAATGCATTTGGAATATAATTGAAAAAGTAAGTGTAGATATTTTGTGATAATATTGAAGAATTTCATCTAACCTGAGTCTGAAAATATTGAAGATTACATAGGATAATTGATAATATAGACGATTTTTTGGAAAAAAAACTCAGATAAAATTATAGGTATATTGTACAGAGACATATTGGAGCAGTCCTTCCATTGGTCGGAGTTTGACATTGATCAAGGACAATCCCTGGCTTCGGGCAGTAAACTGCCTTTAGGACATAATAGGGAAGTAGTTTAAAGCAGGAATTTTTATCCTTGGGTGGAGTGCTAAGAGTGTACTTGACTATGGTCAAGGTTAAGTGCTCCCAGGATTCTGCTCCACCTAGGGTGGAGTGCTAGAAGTAAAGGTTAAGTTAATTGTTCCTCCAGGTCTAGGAATTCCTGAATTAAGCAGGTGACCCACCCAGCTGCCGGAGCAGTCAAGACAAGGAGGCCTACCAGGTGAAGCTAGACAACTTCCACTGGAACTCAGCTCGGAGTCTGGAGGCAAGGGTTTGCCCAAACTGTTAAAAGGTCTGGTGCCATTAAAGTTTCCGGCTTTGATCAGTGAATATTGTCTTGGCCCTTCTTTTTGCCCCTTCCCTATCCATCCCTCAGCTTCTGTTCCAGCAACCCACTTCTTAATAGCTGCAGGCAGCTATGGAATCCAAGAGAGTGGCACCTGGACGCGGGGCTGGCTGGATTCAAGAAGACTTCCTGAGGTGACCATGTCTTGATGAAGCTTCGCGGAAAATGGAAAAAGGAAAAGATAGTATCCTGCATGGTGAGCGAGAGGATACGGACTAAGTGAGGCAGTATGGACCCAGTGCTGTACTCGCTTAGGGGGCAGACAGTGGAATATGGGGAAGGAATTTGGTAGGCATTGGTCCAAAGCTCTTAAGAGATGATTCAGGCGAAAAAGAAAAGGGTTTTAAATATAGGCATATGTCCACAGCCTCCAACAGCTGCTTAAAGAGGAAAATGTATGCAATTGCTTAACAACAAGTGTGCTTCTCTTTCTGTGTATCTTTCTGTGTTTGTCCTGGTGCACCGACTGTTTGTCTATGTATAATTGGTCTTAAAGGAATATTTTGCATGTCTTGACTACATAGAGTATTGGATTGTAAATCATTGGACATGATTTAAAAGGTATAATGTTATTAACAAAAAGTTAGATTAAAGCTGGTAGTTTAGGGTAGTCGCCATTTTTAAACAACACCTGGCATGACGCAGCCCAGGAAATACAGGCCTTTAAGATGCTCCTAAATTGGCATGGTGTTTTGTGTGAATCTTAACCTAGAAATTAGACTTATAAAGATTAATATTTAAAATTATGTCTCTTAAATAAGTTACACTGGCAGACAAACCTTGTGGTGTAAAATAATGTGTTTGCCATTGATTTTAAAGAATAGATTGTTTCAAATTGGGATTTGCTTCCAAAATTGCAGTTGTGCTCTAATATTGCAAAAAAAAAAAAAAAATTGAGTTACAATTAAAATCGCCAATGTGTCATTGGCTGCAGTTCTCAGTTTGCGGGCTCATGATTCTTAACATATTTTGTAATTAAGATAATTTTGATAGTGATACTGCTGTGGCCATTATAGGCCTCATTGCCACTTTTCCACAAGTTTATAGGCTACAATGTTAGGAGCAAAATTTAACCCTCCAAGATTAAAAAGGAGATCTCAGTGGAAAGGAGATCACAGTGGAAATGTATTTGATATCAAGCATGTTCCTTTGACCATGGAATTACAGGTTTCTTTTATTTACTCCTCAAAACATCCTTACAGGACTGGTAGTTTTGGGTCTGGTCTTAGATAAAAGGCTCAGATTAGAAGATTTTTACATTTGAGGAATCTCATACAATGTCCTTGCCAAGGACTCAAGGTGGATCCTAGGGCAGATAAAAAAAAATTACATTTGAGTTAATACAAAGCTTAGAGCTGCCTCAGGGGAAGCTAGTGAGGAAGCTTTGAGAAATTGTTTCTGCCTTACAGGCCCCACCTAGGGAGTGTTTGTCTGGAGGTCAGCATGCAGAAGAATGCGAATTGATCCATCCTTGTCTCCTTGTACTAAGCTCAAATCCAAATGGATCAAGGACCTCCACATAAAGCCAGACACTCTGAAGCTAATAGAAAAGAAACTGGGGAAGACCCTTGAGGACATCGGTACAGGGAGAAAGTTTCTGAACAGAACACCAATAGCGTATGCTCTAAGAGCAAGAATTGACAAATGGGACCTCATAAGGTTACAGAGTTTCTGTAAGGCAAAGGACACCATCAAGGGGACAGATCGGCAACCAACAAATTGGGAAAATATCTTCACCAATCCTGCATCAGATAGAGGGCTAATATCCAATATATATAAAGAACTCAAGAAGTTAGACTCCAGAAAACCGAACAACCCTATTAAAAAATGGGGTACAGAGTTAAACAAAGAATTCTCACCTGAAGAACTTCGGATGGCAGAGAAGCATCTTAAAAAATGCTCAACTTCATTAGTCATTAGGGGAATGCAAATCAAAACAACCCTAAGATTTCATCTTACACCAGTCAGAATGGCTAAGATTAAAAATTCAGGAGACAGCAGGTGTTGGAGAGGGTGTGGAGAAAGAGGAACACTCCTCCATTGCTGGTGGGGTTGCAAATTGGTACAACCACTCTGGAAATCAGTCTGGCGGTTCCTCCGAAAACTGGGCACCTCACTTCCAGAAGATCCTGCTATACCACTCCTGGGCATATATCCAGAGGATTCCCCACCATGTAATAAGAATACATGCTCTACTATGTTCATAGCAGCCCTATTTATAATTGCCAGATGCTGGAAAGAACCCAGGTATCCCTTAACAGAAGAGTGGATGCAAAAAATGTGGTATATCTACACAATGGAGTACTATTCAGCCATTAGAAACAATGAATTCATGAAATTCTTAGGCAAATGGATAGAGCTAGAGAACATCATACTAAGTGAGGTAACTCAGACTCAAAAGGTGAATCATGGTATGCACTCACTAATAAGTGGTTATTAACCTAGAAAACTGGAATACCCAAAACATAATCCACACATCAAATGAGGTACAAGAAGAAAGGAGGAGTGGCCCCTGGTTCTGGAAAGACTCAGTGAAACAGTATTCGGCAAAACCAGAACGGGGAAGTGGGAAGGGGTGGGAGGGAGGACAGGGGAAGAGAAGGGGGCTTACGGGACTATCGGGGAGTGGGGGGGCTAGAAAAGGGGAAATCATTTGAAATGTAAATAAATTATATCGAATAAAAAAAAATTCTTGACTTATCTAGGTGTGGGTTAAAATGCAGTTAAAATCTATGAAAGGTCAACGAGGCAATAAAGGCATTAACATTTGGCCTGTCTACTCCGTACAAAATTATTGTGGATTTAAAGGGTTTGTTTTTTGCTTTACATTCTGATAATTATAAAAGCATTTGTTTCTAACTTTAAAGAAACAAAGCGATTTCATTAGAAGGTTTTTGCCTCAAGGAATGGCTAATAATAGCCTTACCTCATGTGAGAAAAAATGTTTGTCTCTGTTTCAATAACAGAAGTTAGGATCTTAAGTTTTTCATTGTATAATGTTCATGGAATGTTTGTTACAGGCCTTTGCTCCTAACTATGGACTTTTAGAATTTTTAGGTAAATGGTTTTCAAGTTTGTTAGGATATATTAATTGGCTTTATCTTATATTAACCTAATTTTAAGCTTGCCACAGGTGGTCTTAAACCTCTGTTTTCAAGGTAGAAAACGTTTGTTCCTTGCTTGAAGCAGCAATCAATTTAATTATTATTGATAGTTGATCTTTTACATGGCAATCATTTTTAGGCAAAATTAATAATTGTTATCCAAAAGATAATTTGTTACCATCAAATCACATGTTCCATTAAGTTTTTCTCTGCTTCAGCACAAATACTATAACAGCTATTTTTGAGATGTTAAAAAATCAAGCTTTTAATAATAGTAGATATATATATATATATACCTCATGGTTTAAAATTGCTTAAAATTGTTTCCTTTTTAATACTGCTAATTCTTAATTTTTACAGTTTATGCAAATGTAATTCAGATTTCAAAGGTTATGTTCTCTAAATGACTATCCTTTAGGTATTTGAAAGCTAACCCAAAGGCTAGAGAGACAGCTACAATATACTTATATAATTAATCTTTAAAAAGGGTGCCTGGACAAAACCCCTTAATTTGTATCCCAGACAGGCTGTATAGAAACAATCGGATTTACAAGGATATTATTTATATCATCAAAAGGGTAATGGCTTAAAAATAATTTTTATTTTGTGCACATCAAATTATAAAGATTTGTTCTTGACGTCCTCAATTTCTACCTCTACCACATAATGGTGCTAATACTAGAGGACTTAATTATTACAGATAAATGATACTCATATTTATAATTTAGAAGATTAAAAAATATGTGCATGTGACTAGATTCATTTTTAGGCTTTCTAGTTGCAACTGCTCTAACAGAAAAAGCAACTAAAAATGCTTCATTTATTTTCTATAATTACATAGTTATTGTCTATGTTATGGTATATACTTTGTGTTCCAACTTATATTAATAAAACAATATCTTCTTGGAAGAGAGAAGAGAGGGGAAATTGTGTTCCCGTGCATATCATTTAAATTATGCTTGCATATTTTTAAGAAAATTTTTAAATTTGGATTCCAAGGAACTCCTTGCTGAGTGTATATGACATCTTGTAATTAGGCATATTGATGTCTAGGTGAAATGAAGGAATTCACTTATTGACATATGCCATGATCCTGATTTAATATTGGGGAAGAAGGCGTGTCCCCTATGTTTTTCCACAGAATTCTGCAGAAGATATGCTGACTGTGTGCTTGCTGAATGCCCAGACAATGGTAACATAAGAGCTATACTGGGTATATGTTCTTGACTTACCTTAATTGTCAAATGTCCAAGGTTAGATAAATTGCCTAGCTTCAAGCTTTTAGACTTTGTGGGACAGAATATGGAGACTGTTAAGCTATCTTAAGAAAACTAAATCTAAAGAGGAGTTATAATGACTCTTCTTATTCTGATCAGCTGACTCAACCATAGACTGGTCTAGAAATAATTCCAATATTGAAGATTCCAATTTTGAAGATGGCTAACAATCTTCAGCCAGCTGTGTTAATTTAAAATATAGTCTCCACTTTTCCTGAGAAGTAACAGCTTATCTCTTGATACACAAGGCTACCTCTCCCACCCCAGAGGCCAAGGTTTGTGTCTGAATTGGATACTTCAGGGACAAGTTATTCCCATTCCACCTTTAACTCTTGACCTTGTTTTTTAAGCAGACTGACTGTCTCCACCCAGGCTCACCTGGATGGAGGGACTACATATCTGTTAAAGACACTTGCAGACTCCCCTGGCTTCAAAACTTACACAAGTGGATCTCCAAAGAGGGAGCCACATATAACTCAGATCTGTGTGTGTTTGTTTATGAACAAACATGGGTACCAGTGAGACGTGCGAGGCAAGGCACCACATGGGGAGGTGAATTTCTGCTTCTGAGTCCCCAGGAAGTACACCTAATTGCATAGGGGTTAACGCCGAAAGGCTGTCTTTAAAATAATAAGGGAGCCTATTACCCCTCCTCTAAAAAGACGTTATACAATATTTAAGAGGAATTACGGCCAATTCTTCTCCTTCTGGTTAAGGCCCACCTTCTTATGAAGGATATTTATCCACTTGTTTTCTACCCCCTCATTCTCAAATTCATAAAAAAGGGAGGAAATGTACAGAGCAATATTGGGGCAGTCATATTGAAGAATTTCATCTAAACTGAGTCTGAGAATATTGAAGATTACATAGGATAATTGATAATATAGACAATTTTTTGGAAAAAAACTCAGATAAAATAATAGGCATATAAATATATTTATGAGATAATGAAAATGAAGTGGAAACTTTTTCTGATAAAACTGAATATTTTCATATAACATGTTTCATAAAATTGATGATTATATAAGGTAATAGGTAAAATAAATGTTTTTCTAAGTAACTCAGACAAAATGATAGGCAAACAAATGCATGGAGAATACAATTGAAAAAGGAAGTGGTGACATTTTTGGGTGATACTGAAGATTTACATCTAACTTGTATATGATAAAATTGTGGATTATATAGGACAGTTCATAATATTGAAGTTTTTTTGGAAAAACATTCAGATAAAATAATAGGCATATAAAAACCTTTGTGATATAATTGTTAAATGAAGTGGATACATTTTCTGATAAAACTGAAGAATTTCTTATAACTTATGTATCATAAAATTGAGGATTACTTAGGATTATTGGTAATATAAACATTTTTTGGAAAAAAAAAACACTCAGATACAATGCTAGGCAAACAAATCCATTAACAATATATTTAAAAAAGAAAGTGGAGACATATTCTGAGAAACCTGAAGATTTTCATAAAACATATGTATGGTAAATTGGGGATTATAGAGGATAAGTGATAATATTGAAGATTTTATGGGAAAAATTCAGATAATATAGTAGGCATATAATAACTTTTGGGATATAATTGAAAAATCAAGTGGAAACATTTTCTGATAAAACTGAGGATTTATATATATATATGTCTATCATAAAATTTAGGATTACAGAGGATAATTGATAATAGTGAAGATTTTTAATAATAAAACTCATAAAATGACAGGCATACAAATGCATTTAGAATATAAAAGAAAAAGGAGGTGGAGACTTTGTCGGATAAAACTGAAGATTTTCATAAAACTTATGTATGATGAAATTTAGTATTACATAGTGTTATTGATAAAATTGAAACTTTATTTATAAAACCACTCAGATATAAAATATGATAATATATAATTTATTAAATAATTTGTAAAATAATTTTTTTGAAAATGCTCTGATACAAGTCTAGGCATACAAATTCATTTAGAATATAAATGAAAATTGAAGTGGAGGTATTATATGAAGAAACTGAAGATTTTCATACAACATTTACATGATAAATTTGAGGATAACATAGTATTTTTTGATAAAATTGAAGATATATTCAGAAAAACCCTCAGATACAATTCTCGGCATACAAATGCATTTTGAATATAATTGAAAAAGAACTTTATATATTTTTGAATATAATGAAGTTTTTCATCTATCCTGTGTTTGAAAATGGAGGATTACACAAAGCAATTAATAATATTGAAGTTTTTATTTGAAAAAAAAGATAAAATAATAGGCATACAAATACTTTTAGGATATAATTGAAATATGAAGTGATAATATTTTCTGATAAAACTGGAGATTTTTATATAACATGTATCTCAAAAAAGAGGATTACATAGGATAATTGATAATATAAATACTTTTTTGGAAAAACAATCAGACACAATGCTAGGCATACATATGAATCTAGAATATAAATGCAAAATGAAGTGGAGGTATTATCTGAAGAAACTAATTATTTTCATACAACATATGTATGATAAAATTGAGGATAACAGTGTATTTGATAAAATTGAAGATTTATTCAGAAAAACACTCAGATACAATTCTAAGCATATAAAAGCATTTAGAATACAATTGAAAAATAAGTGAAGATATTTTCTGAATATACTGGCAATTTTCAGCTAATCTGTGTGTGAGAAAATTGAGGATTACATAGGATAAGTGATAATATTTAAGATTTTTTGGAAAAAACTCCAATAAAACAATAGGCATATGAATACATTTGGGAGAGATTAAAAATGAAGTGGAAACTTTTTCTGAAAGAAGTGAACATTTTCATATAACATGTTTCATAAATTCATGATTACATAAGAGAATAGATAATATAAATTTATTGTAATCAACTCAGATACAATGATAGGCATTGGAAACCATGTAGAATATAATGAAAAAAATTGTTGAAATGTTTAGATAGTACTGATGATTTACACATAACTTGTGTGTGATAAAATTGTGGATTATATAGGACAGTTCATAATATTGACGATTTTTTTGAAAAAATTCAGATAAAATAATAGGCATATAAATAGATTTACGATATAATTGATAAATGAAGTGGAAACATTTTCTGTTAAACTGAAGATTTTCATATAATTTATGTGTCAAAAAATTGAGAATTACTTAGAATTATTGATAATATAAAAATTTTTTTGGAAAAACATTCAGATAAAATGCTAGGATTACATAATCATTTAGAATATAATAAAAACGGTAGTGGAGATATTTTCTAAAAAAACTGAAGATTCCTATAATACATATATATGATGAAATTGAGGATTATACAGGATAACTGATTATATTGAAGATTTTTCGGAAAAAATTCAGAAAATATTATAGCAATATAAATACATTTAAGATATATTTGAAAAATAAAGTGGAAAATTTTTCAATAAAAATGAGGATATTCATATACATATGTATCATAAAATTGAGGATTAAATAGAATAATTGATAATATAGAATATTTTTAATAAAAAACTCACATCAAATGATAGGCGTACAAATGCATTTAGAATATAAAGGAAAAAGGAAGTGGAGACTGAAAAAGGAAGTTTTGTCTGATAAACTGAAGATTTTAATAAAGATATGCATGATAAAGTTGAGGATTACATAGTGTTATTGATAAAATTGAAGATTTATTTATAAAATCATTCTGATATGAAATTTAAATAGGATATTTTATAATTTATAAAATAATTTATAATATACATATTTTGAAAAACACTTTAATACAAATCTAGACATACAAATGCATTTACAATATAAATGAAAAATGAAGTGGAGATTATTTTCTGAAGAAACTGATTTTCATAAAACATATGTATGATAAATTTGAGGATTGCATAGTGTTTTTGAGAAAATTGAAGATTTATTTAGAAAAAACACTCAGAAACCATTCTAGGCATACAAATGCATTTAGAATATAATTGAAAACTAAGTTTAGCTTTTTTTGAGTATAATGAAGATTTTCATCTATCCTTTGTATGAAAATTGAGGATTATATAGAATAATTGATGATATTGAAGGTTTTTTTGAAAAACCTCAGATAAAATAATAGGCATACAAATAATTTTAGAATATAAATGATAAATGAAGTGGTAACATTTTCTGATAAAACTGAAGATTTTCATATAACATGTATCACAAAATTGAGGATTACATAGGATAATTTATAAAAGAAATATTTTTTTGGAGAAACACTCTGATACAAATCTAGGCATACAAATGCATATATAATATAAATGAAAAATGAAGTGGAATTATTTTCTCAAGAAAGTGAAGATTTTCATACAACATATGTATGATAAAATTGAGGATTACATTTTGTATTTCATAAAATTGAAGATTTATTTAGAAAAACACTCAGATACAATGCTAGGCATACAAATGCATTTAGAATACAATTGAAATATAAGTGTAGATATTTTCTGAATATACTGAAGATTTTTAGCTAATCTGTGTGTGAGAAAATTGAGGATTGCATAGGATAATTGATAATATTTAAGATTTAAAAAAACTCATTTAAAATAATAGGTATAAATGAGGATTATGTAGAATTATTGATAAAATTTTTTTGAAAAACATTAAGATAAAATGCTAGGAATACAAATTAATGTAGAAAATAAATAAAACCGGAAGTGGAGACAGTTCTTAAAAAAACTGGACTTTCATAGAACATATGTATGATAAAATTGAGGATTATACAGGATAACTGATAATATTGAAGATTTTTTGGAAAAAATTCAGATAATATAATAGGCATATAATTACATTTATAATAAAATTGAAAAATGAAGTGGAAACATTTTTCTGATAAAACTGAGGATTTTCATATACATATATATTATAACATTGAGAATTACATAGGGTAATTGATAATATTGAATATTTTTAATAAAAATCTCGATTAAAATGATAGGCACAAAAATACTTTTAAAATATAAAGGAATAAGAAAGTGGAGACAGTGTCTGATAAAACTGAAGATTTTTATGATACATATGTATGATGAAATTTAGTATTACATAGTGTTATTGATAAAATCGAAGATTTATTTATACTAACACTCAGATACAAAATAGGATAATTTATAATTTATAAAATAATTTTTTGAAAAACTCTCTAACACAAACCTAGACATACAAATGCATTTAGAATACAAATGAAAAATAAGTGAGGATATTTTTTTGAATATACTAAAGATTTTCATCTAACCTGTGTATGAGAAAATTGACGATTACATAAGATAATTGATAATATTGAAGATTTTTTTGGAAAAAACTCAGATAAAATAATAGGCATATAAATATATCGAGGAGATAATTAAAAATGAAGTGGAAACATTTTCTGATAAAACTGAAGTTTTTCATATAACATGTCTCATAAAATTGATGATTACATAAGATAATAGATAATATAAAATTTTTTGGAAGAACTTCAGGTACAATGATAGGCATCATGAATAATATAACTGAAAAAAGAATTGGTGATATTTTTAGATAATACTGAAGATTTACATCTAACTTGTTTAGGATAAAATTGTGCTTTATATTGTACTGTACATAATATTGAAGATTTTATGGAAAAATTCAGATACAATTATAGACATATAATACATTTATGTTATAATTGATAAATGAAGGGGACACATTTTTTTATAAAACTGAAGATTATATGGAAAAACACTTAGATACAATGCTAGGTATGCTAATGCATTAAGAATATAAATGAAAAAGAAAGTGGAGACATTTTCTGAAAAAAACTGAAGATTTTCATACAACACATGTATGATGAAATTGAGGATAACATACTGTTTCTGATAAAATTGTAGATTTATTCAAAAAACACTGAGATACAAGTCTAGGCATTTAGAATAGAATTGAAAAATTAGTGTAGATATTGTTTGTATATACTGAAGATTTTCATATAACCTGTGTGTGAGAAAATTGAGGATTACCTAGAATAATTAATAATATCAAAGATTTTTTGGGAAAAAAACTCAGAAAAAAATAAGCATATACATGTATTTAGGAGATAATTAAAAACGAAGAGGAAATATTTTATGATAAACTTGAAAATTTTCATATAACTTATGTATCATAAAATTGATGTTACATAGAATTATTAATAATTTAATAATTATTTGGTAAAACAGTCAGATATAATGCTAGGCATACAAATGTATTAAGAATATACGTGAAAAAGGACCTGGAGACATTTTCTGAAAAAAATGAAGATTTTTTTAATAAAATATATGTATGTATTTAATAAAACATAAGTATGTTTAAATTGAGAATTATTCAGGATAACTGATAATATTGAAGAATTTTTGGAAAAAATCAGAATATATATTAGGCATATAAATACATTTAGGATATAATTGAAAAATGAAGTGCAAACATTTTCTGATAAAACTGAAGATTTTCTTATATATAAGTATCATAACATTGAAGATTTCATAGGATAATTGATAATATTGAATACTTTTAATAAAATCTCAGATAAAATAATAGGCACACAAATGCATTAAGAATATAAAGGTGAAAGGAAGTGGAGACATTGTCTAATAAAACAGAAGATTTTCATAAAACATGTATAGGAAATTGAGGATTAAATATTGTTATTGATAAAAATCGAAGATTTATTTTTAAAAACACTCAGATATAAAATAATTTTTTTTGAAAAATGCTCTGAAACAAATCTAGGCATACAAATGCATTTAGAATATAAATGAAAAATGAAGTGGAAGTTTTATCTGAATAAACTGAAGATTTTCATACAACATGTATGATAAAATTGAGGATTACATAGTGTTTTTGATAAAATTGAAGAATTATTCAGAAAAACACGCAGAAGCAATTCGAGGCATACAAATGCATTTAGAATATAATTGAAAAATAAGTTTAGATATTTTTTATTATAACGAAGATTTTCATCTCTACTGTGTGTGAAAATTGTGGATTGCATAGAATAATTGAAAATGTTGAAGTTTTTTTGAAAAAAACACAGATAAAATAATAGGCAAATAATACTTTTAGGATATAATTGATAAATGAAGTGGTAACATATCCTGATAAAACTGAAGATTTTCATATAACATATGTATCACAAAATTGAGGATAACATAGGATAATTTATAAAATAATTTTTTTTGGAAAAACACTCTGATACAACTCTAGGCATATAATATATTTAGAACATAATTGAAAAAAGTTTGGACAGTTTTGAATATAATGAAGATTACCATCTTTCCTGTGTATGGAAATTGAGGATTACATAGAATAAGTGAAAATATTGAAGTTTATTTTTGAAAAAACTCAGATAAAATAATAGGCATACAAATACTTTTAGGATATAATTGATAAATAAAGTGGTAACATTTTCTGATAAAACTGAAGATTTTTAAATGAAACATGTATCATAAAATTGAGGATTACATAGGATAAGTGATAATATAAATATATTTTGGAAAAACACAGATACAATGCTAGGCATAGAAATGCATTTAGAATATAATTGAAAAGTAAGTGTAGACATTTTGTGATAATACTGAAGATTTTCATCAAGCCTGAGTGTGAAAAAATTGAAAAATATATAGAATAATTGATAATATTGAAGAGTTTTTGGAAAAAATTCAGATAATAGGCATATAATTACATTTAGGGTTCAATTGAAAATTGAAGTGTAAACATATTCTGAAAAACCTGAGGATATTCATATACATATGTATCATAAGATTGAGGATTACATAGGATAATTGATTATGTTGAATATTTTTAATAAAAAACGCAGATAAATTTATAGGCATATAAATACATTTAGAATATAAAGGAGAAAGGAAGTGGATACATTTTCTGATAAAACTGAAGATTTTCATAAGACATGTACATGAAGAAATTGAGGATTACATGGTGTTATTGATAAAATATAAGATTTATTTATAAAATCAATCAGATATAAAATAGGATAATTTATAACTTATAAAATAGTTTATAAAATAATTTTTTTAAAAACACTGATACAAACCTAGGCATACAAATGCATTTAGAATATAAATGAAAAATTAATTGGAGATCTTATCTGAACAAACTGATGATTTTCATACAACATATTTATGATAAACTTGAGGATTACATAGTGTTTATGATAAAGTTGAAGATTTATTCAGAAAAACACTAATAAACAATTCTAGGCATACAAATGCATTTAGAATATAATTGAAAAATAAGTTTAGATATTTTTTAATATAATGATGATTTTAATCTATCCTGGGTGTGAAAATTGAGGATTACAAAGAATAATTGATACTACTGAAGTTTTTATTTTTTGAAAAAAACCTCAGATTAAATAATAGGCATACAAATAATTTCATGATACAATTGATAAATGAAGTGGTAACATTTTCTAATAAAACTGAAGATTTTCATATAACATATGTATCACAAAATTGAGGATTACATCGGATAATTTATTAAATATTTTTTTTGGAAAAACACTGTTATAAAAATCTTTCCATACAAATGTATTTAGAATACAAATTAATAATGAGGTAGAAATATTTTTGAAAAAACTGACGGTTTTAATTCAACATATGTATGATAAAATTGAGGATTATACAGGATAACTGATAATGTTGAAGTTTTTTGGAAAAAATTCAGATAATTCAATAGGCATATAATTACATTTAGGATATAATTGAAAAATGAAGTGGAAACATGTTCTGATAAAATTTAAAATTTTCATATATATATGTATCATAACATTGAGGGTAACATAGGGTCATTGATAATATTGAATAATTTTATAAAAAGCTCAGAAAAATGATAGGCATAAAAATGCATTTAGAATATAAAGGACATGTAAGAAAATCTTCAGTTTCTTCAGATAATACCTCCACTTCATTTTTCATTTATATTCTAAATGCATTTTTATGCCTAGATTTGTATCAGAACCTTTCTCAAAAAAAATTATTTTATAAATTATTTTAAGAATTATAAATTATCCTATTTTATATCTGAATGTTTTTATAAATAAATCTTTGATTTTTATCAGTAACAGCATGTAATCTTCAATACATCATACATATGTTTTATGAAAATCTTCAGTTTTATTAGACAATGTCTCTACTTCCTTTTTCCTTTATATTCTAAATGCATTCGTATGCCTAACATTTTATATGTGTTTTCATTAAATATTCACTATTATCAATTATTCTATGTAATCCTCAATGTTATGATACATATGTATATGAAAATCCTCAGTTTTATCAGAAAATGTTTATACTTCATTCTTTAAGTATATCCTAAATGTAATTATATGCCTATTATATTATCTGAATTTTTCCATAAAATCTTCAATATTATCAGATATCCTGTATAATTTTCAATTTTATCATGCATATCGTTTATGAAAATCTTCAGTTTATTCAGAAATGTTTCCTTTTCTGTTTTCATTTATATTCTTATTGTATTTGTATGCCTAGCCATGTTTCTGAGTATTTTTCCAAATATGTTTTATAATATCAATAATGCTACATAATCCTCAATTTTATGATATATAAGTTATATGAAAATATCTTTTATCAGGAAATGTTTCCACTTCATTTATCAATTATATTGTAAATGTATTTATATGCCTATAATTTTATCTGAATTTTTTCCAAAAAATCTTCAATATTATGAACTGTTTTATATAATCTATAATTTTATCACACACAAGTTAGATGTAAATCTTCTGTATTATATAAAAAATGTCACCACTTCCTTTTTCAATTAATTCTACATGCTTTTGTATGCCTATCATTGTATCTGAGTTTCTTCCAAAAAATGTTATATTATCTATTATCTTATGTAATCATCAGTTTAATGAAACACGTTATATGAAAATCTTAAGTTTTATCAGAAAATGTTTTCACTTCATTTTTAATTATCGACTAAATATTTTCATATGCCTATTATATTATCTGAGTTTTTTCCGAAAAATCGTACATATTATCTATTATCCTATGTAGTCTTCAATTTTTTTAAACTCAGGTTAGAAGAAAATCTTCAATTATTATCACAAAATATCTACACTTACTTTTTCAATTATATTTTAAATGCATTTCATTGCCTAGCATTGTATCTGAGTGTTTCTCCCAAAAATATTTATATATCATTTACCCTGTAGAATCCTCAATTTTATGATATATTTGTCATATAAAAATCTTCAGTTTTATCAGAATATGTTTCCACATTATTTTTCAGTTATATTTAAAAGTATTTGTATGTCTTTTACCTGAGTTTTTTCCAAAAGCACTTCAATATTATCAATTATTCTATGTAATCCTCAATTTTCACAAACTTGTTAGATGAAAAGCTTCATTATATTCCAAAATATCTACACTTCTTTCTCAATTTTATTCTAAATGCATTTGAATGCCTAGAATTGTATTTGAATGTTTTTCTGAAACATTTCTTCAACTTTATGAAAAACAGTATATAATCCTCAATTTAATCATACATATGTTCTATGAAAATCTTCAGTTTTTTTCAGAAAATATCTCCACTTCATTTCATTTATATCCTAAATTTATTTGTATGCCTAGATTTGTATTAAACAATTTTTCTAAAAAAATTTATTTTATAAATTATGCTATGTAATGCTCAACTTTGAGATACATATGTTATATGACAACCATGAGTTTTATCTGAAAATGTTTCCAATTCATTTTTTTAATTATATTCTAAAACTATTTATATGCCTATTATTTTATCTGAGATTTTTTTTCAAAAAACTTCAATATTATCAATTATCCTATGTAATCCTAAATTTTCTCACACACAGGAAAAATGAAAATCTTCAGTATATTGAAAAATATCTATACTTCTTTTTCTATTATATTCAATATGCATTTGTATGCCTAGAATTGTATCTGAGTGTTTTTCTGAAACATGTCTTCAGTTTTATCAAAAACACTATGTAATCCTCAATTTTATCATACGTATGTTGTATGAAAATCTTCAATACCTCTACTTCATTTGTCATTTATATTATAAATGAATTTTTATGCCTAGATTTGAATCAGAGGATTTTTCCAAAAAAATTATTTTATAAATTACTTTATAAATATTAAATTATCCTATTTTATATCCGAGTGTTTTTATTAAAAAAATCTTCAATTTTATCAGTAACACTATGTAATATTCAATTCATCATATATATGTTTTATGAAAATCTTCAGTCTTTTTAGACAATGTTTAGACTTCCTTTTTTATACTCTAAATGCATTTGTATGCCTATCATTTTATGTGTTTTTATTAAAAATGTTCAATATTATCAATTATCCTATGTAATCCTCAATATTATGATACATATGTATATGAAAATCCTCAGTTTATCAGAAAATGTTTCCACTTCATTTTTCAAGTATATCCCTAATGTAATTATATGCCTATTATATTATCTGAAATTTTTCCCAAAAAAGTTCAATGTTATCAGTTATCCTCTATAATCTTCAATTTTATCATAAATACGATTTATGCAAATCTTCAGTTTTTTTTTCAGAAAATGTTTTCAAATCCGTTTTCATCTATATTCTTTTTTTCTTTTTTCATTCTATGTAATTTCATTTACATTTCAAATGATTTCTCCTTTTCTAGACCCCCCACTCCCCGAAAGTCCCACGAGCCCCCTACCCTCCCCCTGTTTTCCTAGCCAACCCTTCCCACTTCCCAGTTCTGGTTTTGCCCTATACTGCTTCACTGAGTCTTTCCAGAACAAGGGGCCACTCCTTCGTTCTTCTTGTACCTCACTTGATGTGTGGATTATATTTTTGGTATTCCAGGTTTCTAGGTTAATATCCACATATTAGTGAGTGCATCCCATGATTCATCTATTGACTCTTGGTTACCTCACTTAGTATGATGTTCTCCAGCTCAATCCATTTGCCTAAGAATTTCATGAATTCATTGTTTCTAATGGCTGAATAGTACTCCATTGTGTATATATACCACATTTTTTGCATCCACTCTTCTGTTGAGGGATACCTGGGTTCTTTCCAGTTTCTGGCAATTATAAATAGGGCTGTTACGAACATAGTGGAACATGTATCCTTATTACATGCTGGGGAATCTTCTGGGTATATGCCCAGGAGTTGTATAGCAGGATCTTCCAGAAGTGAGGTGCCCAGTTTTCAGAGGAACCGCCAGACTGATTTCCAGAGTGGTTGTACCAATTTGCAACCCCACCAGCAGTGGAGAAGTGTTCCTCTTTCTCCACATCCTCACCAACATCTGCTGTCTCATGAATTTTTAATCTTAGCCATTCTGACTGGTGTAAGGTGAAATCTCAGGGTTGTTTTGATTTGCATTTCCCTAATGACTAATGAAATTGAGCATTTTTTAAGATGCTTCTCCGCCATCCGAAGTTCTTCAGGAGAAAATTCTTTGTTTAACTCTGTACTCCATTTTTTAATAGGGTTATTTGGTTTTCTGGAGTCTAACTTCTTGAGTCCTTTATATATATTGGATATTAGCCCTCTATCTGATGTAGGGTTGGTAAAGATCTTTTCCCAATTTGTTGGTTGCTGTTTGCCCTTTTGATGGTGTCCTTTGCCTTACAGAAGCTTTGTAATTTTATGAGGTCCCATTTGTCAATTCTTGATCTTAGAGCATAAGCTATTGGTTTTCTGTTCAGGAACGTTCCCCCTGTACCGATATCCTCAAGGGTCTTCCCCAGTTTCTTTTCTATTATCTTCAGAGTATCTGGCATTATGTGGAGGTCCATGATTCATTTGGAGTTGAGCTTAGTACAAGGAGACAAGGATGGATCAATTAACATTCTTCTGCATGCTGGCCTCCAGTTGAACCAGCACCATTTGATGAAAATGCTATTTTTTTTCCATTGGATATTTTCCACCACTTTGTCGAGGATCAAGTGGCCATAGGTATGTGGGTTCATTTATGGA
The DNA here is from genome assembly GCF_947179515.1 of Apodemus sylvaticus. Lineage (NCBI taxonomy): Eukaryota > Metazoa > Chordata > Mammalia > Rodentia > Muridae > Apodemus > Apodemus sylvaticus. The sequence continues at coordinate 96,679,793 of NC_067484.1, read as the reverse complement.
CCTTCAATCCTGTTCCATTGATCCGGCTACCTGTCACTGTACCAATACCATGCAGTTTTTAATACTATTGCTCTGTAGTATTGCTTCAGGTCAGGGATACTGATACCCCCAGAATTTCTTTTATTGTTGAGAATAGTTTTACCTATCCTGGGTTTTTTGTTATTCAAGATGAATTTGAGGATTGCTCTTTCTAATTCTGTGAAGGATTGAGTTGGGATTTTGATGGGTATTGCGTTGAATATGTTTATTGCTTTTGGCAAAATGGCCATTTGACCCCCTTCACAATAGCCACAAACAGTATAAAGTACCTTGGGGTGACTCTTACCAAATATGTGAAAGATCTCTATGACAAGAACTTCAAGACTATGAAGAAGGAAATGGAAGAAGACCTCAAAAAATGGAGAAACCTCCCATGTTCATTTATATTATTAATGCATTTGTATGCCTAGCATTGTTTCTGAGTGTTTTTCCAAATAATTTTTATATTATCAATAATCTTACGTAATACTCAATTTTATGATATATAAGTTATATGAAAACCTTCAGTTTTATCAGGAAATGTTTCCCCTTCATTTATCAATTATATTGTAAATGTATTTATATGCCTATAATTTTATCTGAATTTTATCCAAAAAATCTTCAATATTATGAACCGTTCTATATAATCTACCATTTTATCACACACAAGTTAGATGTAAATCTTCAGTATTATCTAAAAATGTCGCCACTTCATCTTGCAATTATATTCTACATGCATTCGTATGCCTATCGTTGTGAGTTTCTTCCAAAATTTTTTATATTATCTATTATCTTATGTAATCATCAATTTTATGAAACATGTTATAGAAAACCTTAAGTTTTATCAGAAAATGTTTCCACTTCATTTTTAATTATCACCTAAATGTTTTCATATGCCTATTATTTTATCTGAGTTTTTATCCAAAAATTCGTCAATATTATCTATTATTCTATGTAGTCTTCAATTATTTTAAGCTCAGGTTAGATGAAAATCTTCAATTATTATCACAAAATAACACTTGCTTTTTCAATTATATTCTAAATGCATTTATATGCCTAGCATTATATCTGAGTGTTCTTCCAAAAATATTTATATTATCACTTATCCTATGTAATCCTTAATTTTATGAAACATTTGTCATATAAAAATCTTCAGTTTTATCAGAACATGTGTCCATGTCATTTTTCAATTATTTCTTAAATGTATTTGTATGCCTATTATTTTATCTGAGTTTTTTCCAAAAACACTTCGATATTATCAATTATTCTATGTAATCCTCAATTTTCACAAACATGTTAGATGAAAAGCTTCATTATATTCCAAAAATATCTACACTTCTTTTTTCAATTTTATGCTAAATGCATTTTATGCCTAGAATTTTATCTGAATGTTTATCTGAAACATTACTTCAACTTTATCAAAAACAGTATGTAATCCTCAATTTTATCATACATATGTTCTATGAAAATCTTCAGTTTTTTTCAGAAAATATCTCTACTTCCTTTTTTATTTATATTCTAAATGAATTTGTATGCCTAGATTTGTATCAGAGTGTTTTTCCAAAAAAAAAATTTATTTTATAAATTAGCCTATGCAAGGCTCAACTTTGTGACACATATGTGATATGACAATCTTAAGTTTTATCAGAAAATATTTCCACTTCATTTTAAAATTTTATTCTCAAAGTATTTATATGACTATTATTTTATCTGTTTTTTTCCAAAAAATATTCCATATTATCAATTATCTTATTTAATCCTCAATATTCTCACACTGAGGTTAGATGAAAACCTTCAGTATATTCAAAGAATGTCTACACTTCTTTTTCAATTATATTCTAAATGCCTTTATATGCCTAGAATTGTATCTGAGTGTTTTTCTGAATAAATCTTCAATTTTATTAAAAACACTATGTAATTCTCAATTTTAGCATACATATGTTGTATGAAAATCTTCAGTTTCTTCAGAAAATATCTCCACTTCATTTTTCATTTATATTCTAAATGCATTTTATGCCTAGATTTGTATCAGAATATTTTTCCAAAAAATTTATTTTATAAATTATCCTATTTAGTTCTCAAATTTGTGATATATATATATATTACATGGCAATCTTCAGTTTTATTAGAAACTGTTTCCATTTCATTTTTAAATTATATTCTAAAACTATTAATATGCCTATTATTTTATCTGAGTTTTTTTCCAAAAAACCTTCAAAATTATTAATTATCCTATGTAATACTCAATTTTCTCACACACAGGTTAGATGAAAACATTCAGTATATTCAAAAATTATCTACAGTTCTTTTTCAATTGTATTCTGTATGTCTTTGTATGCCTAGAATTGTAATTGAGTGTTTCTCTGAATCATTTCTTCAATTTTATCAAAACACTATATAATCCTCAATTTTATCATACATATATGAAAATCTTCAGTTTCTTCTGAAAATACCTCCACTTCATTTTTTCACTTATATTCTAAATTCATTTGAATGCCTAGATTTGTATCAGAGTGTTTTTCCAAAAAAATTATTTTATAAATTAATTTATAAATTATAAATTATCCTATTTGATATCTTAGGTTTTTATAAATAAATCTTCGGTTTTATCACTAACAGTATATAATCCTCATTTTCATCAAACACAGCTTTTATGAAATTCTTCAGTTTTATTAGACAATGTGTCCACTTCCTTTTTCCTTTATATTCTAAATGCAGTCATATGCCTATCATTTTATCTGCGTTTTTATTAAAAGTTTTCTGTATTATCAATTAGCCTTTGTAATCCTCAATGCTATGATACATATGTATATGAAAATCTTCAGTTTTATCAGAAAATGTTTCTACTTCATTTTTTCAAGTATATCCTAAATGTAATTATATACCTATTATATTATCTGTATTTTCCCAAAAAAACTTCAATATTATCAGTTATCATGTATAATCCTCAATTTTATCATGCATATGTTTTATGAAAAATTCAGATTTTTCCAGAAAATATCTTCACTTCCTTTTCATTTATAGTCTTGATACATTTGTATGCCTAGCATTGTTACTGAGTGTTTTCCAAATAATTTTTATATTATCACTAATCCTACTTAATCCTCAATTTTATGATGCATAAGTTGAAGAAATGATTCAGAAAAACACTCAGATAATATTCTATGCATACAAATGCCTTTAGAATATAATTGAAAAAGTAAGTATAGACATTTTGTGATAATACCAAAAATGTTCATATATCCTGAGTGTGAGAAAAATGAAGACTACATAGGGTAATTGATAATATTGAAGATTTTTTTGGAAAAAAACTCTAGTAAAATAATAGGCATATAAATACATCTAGGAGACAATTAAAAATGAAATGGAAACATTTTCTGAAAATACTGAAGATTTTCATTTAACCTGTTTAAAAAAATTGATGAATACATAAGATCATAGATAACATAAATTTTTTTGGAAGAAACTCAGATGCAATGATAGGCATACGAATGCTTTTAGAATATAATTAAAAAGGAAGTGTCGACATTTTTAGATAATATTGAAGATTAAAATGTAACTTGCATGTGATAAAATTGTGGATTACTGGATAGTTCATAACATTGAAGATATTTTGTAAAAAAATTCAGATAAAATAATAGGCATATAAATACATTTACGATATAATTAATAGATAAAGTGGAAAATTTTTCTAATAAAACTCAAGATTTTCCTATAACTTATGTGTCATAAAATTGAGGATTATGTAGGTTTATTGATAATATAAATTTTTTTAGAAAAACACTCAGATACAATGCAAAGAATAAAAATGCATTTAGAGTATTAATGCAAACGAAAGTGGAGACATTTTCTTAAACAAACCTTAAGAATTTCATAAATTATATGTATGATAACATTGAGGATTATACAGGATAACTGATAATATTGAAAGTTTTTTGGAAAAAAATTACATAATATAATAGGGATTTATAAACATTTAGGATATAATTGAAAAATGAAGTGGAACCATTTTCTGATAAAACTGACGATTTTCATATACATATATATCATAACATTGAAAATTACATAGGATAATTGTTAATATTGAATATTTTAAATAAAAAACTCAGATAAAATGATAGGCATACAGATGCATTTAGAATATAAAGGAAAAAGGAAGTGGAGACATTTTCTGATAAAACTGAAGATTTTCATAAAACATGTATGAAAAATAGAGGATCACATACTGTAATTGATAAAATTAAAGATTTATTTAGAAAAACACTCAGATCCAATGCTAGGCAAAAAAGTGCATTTAGAATATAATTGAAAATAAGTGTAGATATATTTTGAATATACTGAAGATTTTCATCTAAACTGTGTGTGAGAAAATTGAGGATTACATAGGATAATTGTTAATATTGAAGTTTTTAGAAAAAATCAGATAAAATATATAGGCATATCAATACTTTTAGACTATAACTTAAAAATGAAACTGAAACATTTTCTGATAATACTAAAGATTTTCATACAACATATGTATTACAAAGTTGAGGATTGCATAGGATAATTTATAAAATAATTTTTTTGGAAAAAATACACTGATACAAATCTGTGCAAACAAATGCATTTAGAATATAATTGAAAAAGGAAGTGTGACACTTTTAGATAATACTAAAGATTTGCATCTAAATTGTGTGTGATAATATTGTGGATTATATAGGACAGTTCATAGTATTTAAGGTATTTTGAAAAAATTGTGATAAAATAATAGGCATATATATACCTTTATGATATAATTAATAAATGAAGTGGGAACATTTATGAAAAACTGAAGATTTTCATATAACTTATGTATCATAATATTGAGGATTACTTAGGATTTTGATAATATAATCCTAAATATAATATAAAAATTATTTGGAAAACACTCAGATATAATGCTGGGCATACAAATGCATTAAGAATATAAATGAAAACAAAAGTGGAGACATTTTCTGAAAAACTGAAGATTTTCATAAAAGAGATGTATGATAAAATTGAGGATTATAAAGGATAACTTATATTAAAGAATTTTTCCAAAAACATTCAGAAAATATTATAGGCATATAGTTACATTTAGGATATAAATGAAAAATTGAGTGGCAACATTTTCTGATAAAACTGAGGAATTTCATATTCATATATATCATAACATTGAAGATTACATAGGATAATTGATAATATTGAATATTTTAATAAAAATCTCAGATAAAATTATAAGCACACAAATCCATTTAGAATAGAAAGGAAAAAGGAAGTGGAGACTTGATAAAACTGAAGATTTTTATAAAATATATGTATGATGAAGTTTATAATTACATAGTGTTCCTTATAAAATAAAAGATTTATTTGTAAAAACACTGGATATAAATAGGATAATTTATAAATTATAAAATCAATTTTTTGAAAAATGCTGTGACACAAATCTAGGAATAAAATGCACTTTAGAATATAAATGAAAATTGAAGTGCAGGTATTATCTGAAAAGAACCGAATATTTTGACAACATAGGCATGATATAATTTAGGATTACATAGTGTTTTTAATAAAATTGAAGATTTCTTCAGAAAAACACTCAGATACAATTCTAGGCATACAAATGCATTTAGAATTTAGATTTTCATCTATCCTGTGTGTGAAAATTGAGGATTACATAGAATAGTTGATAACATTGAAGGTTTTTTTTTTTTTTTTTAAACTCAGACAAAATAATAGGCATACAAAATACTTTTTAGGATATAATTGATAAATGAAGTGGAAACATTTTCTGATAAAAATGAAGATTTTCATATAACATATTGTACCACAATATTGAGGATTGCATAGGATAATTTATAAAATAAATGTATTTTGAAAAACACTCTGATAAAAATATAGGCATACAAATGCATTTAGAATATAAATGAAAAATGAGGTTGAGATATTTTCTGAAGAAACTGATGATTTTCATACAATATATGCATGATAAAATTGAGGATTACATAGTGTTTTTGATAAAAATGAAGAAATGATTCATAAAAACACTCAGATACAATTCTAGGCATACAACGGCATTTAGAATAGAACTTGAAAAAGAAGTATAGATTTTTTTTTGAAAATAATGAAGCTTTTCTTCTAACATGTTTGTGAAACTTGAGGATTACTTAGAATAATTGACAGTATTGAATTTTTTTTGGAAAAAACGCAGATAAAAGATTAGGCATGCAAATAATTTTAGGATATAATTTAAAAATAAGTTGTAACATTTCTGATAAAACTGAAGATTTTTATGTGACAAATGTATCATAAAATTGAGGATTACATAGTATAAGTGATAATATAAATATTTTTTGGAAAACTCTCAGATACAATGCTAGGCATAAAATGAATTTAAAATATAATATATAACATATGTATCACAAAGCTGAGGATTACATAGGATAATTTATAAAATAAATATTTATTTGGAAAAACACTCATACAAATCTAGGCATACAAATGCATTTAGAATATAAATGAAAAATGAAATGGAGATATTTTATGACAAACTGAAGATTCTCATAAAACACATGTATATTAAAATTGAGATTTACATAGTGGTTTTATAAAATGGAAGATTTCTTCAGAAAAACACTCCAATACAATTCTAGGCATACACATGCATTTAGAATACAATTGAAAAATAAGTGTAGATATTTTTTGAACATACTAAAGATTTTCATCTAACCTGAGTGTGAGAAAATTGAAGATTACATAGGATAATTGATAATATTAAAGATTTTTGGAAAAACTCAGATAAAATAATAGGCATATAAATACATTTAGTAGATAATTAAAAATGAAGTGGAAACATTTTCTGATAAAACTGAAGAGTTTCATATAACATGTTTCATAAAATTGATGATTACGAAACATAATGGATAATGTAAAATTTTTGGAAGAAACTCAGAAACAGTGATAGGTATATGGAAGCATGCAGAATAAAATTGAAAAAAGAACTGGCGACATTGTTAGATAATACTGAAGATTTACATCTAACTTGTGTGTGATAAAATTGTTGATTATATTGGACAGTTCATAACACTGAAGATTTTTTTGGAAAAAATTCAGATAATATTATAGGCATATAAATAGATTTATGATATAATTGATGAATAAAGTGGAATTTTTTCTGTTAAAACTGCAGATTTTCATATAATGTACTTATCAAAAATTGAGTAATATGTAGAATTATTGATAATATAAAATTTTTTTGGAAAAACTTTCAGATAAAATGCTATGAATACAAATTCATTTAGAATATAAATTTAAAAGAGAAGTGGAGACATTTTCTGAAAAAAAACTAAAGATATTCATAAAACATATATATTAAATTTGACGATTGTACAGGATAACTGATAATATTAAAGATTTTTTGGAAAAAAAATCAGAAAACATAATAGGCATATAAATACATTTAAGATATAATTGAAAAATGAATTGGAAACATTTTCTGACAAAACTAAGGATTTTCATATGCATATGTATCATAACCTTGGGAATTACATAGGATAATTTATAATATTGAATATTTTTAATAAAAAACTCATATAAAATGATAGGCATACAAATGCATTTAGAATATAATTGAAATATAATTATAGATATTTTTAAATATAATGAATATTTTCATCTATTCTTTGTGGGACAATTGAGGTATATATAGAATAGTTGATGATGATGATTTTTTTTTGAAAAGACCCATCTAAAATAATAGTCATACAAATACATTTAGGATATAATTGATAAATGAAGTGGTAACATTTTTGATAAAACTGAAGACTTTCATACAACATATGTATCACAAAGTTGAGGATTACATAGATTAATTTATAAAATAATTTTTTTGAAAAAAACACTGATATAAATCTAGGCTTACAAATGCATTTAGAATATTAATGAAAAATAAAGTGGAGATATTTTCTGAAAAAATGAAGATTTTCATATAACATATGTATGATAAAATTGAGGATTACATATTGTTTTTGATAAAATTAAAGACTTATTCTGAAAGACACTCAGATAAAATGCTAGGCATACAAATGCATTTAGAATACAATTGAAAAATAGGTGTAGATATTTTTTGAATATACTGAAGATTTTCTTTTATTTAAAATCAGAGTAATAACTTTGTTTACAAATTCACTTCTACAGCAACAGACAGTGTAATTCATTTCTTCAAACACAATACAATATGTGGACATTCACAGACAGGAAGCTTAGCTAACATGATTTGTATCCCTCCCCCCCCCTCAAAATCGCCAAAGAAATCATGGGACTTGCAAGCACTGGAGATCATGCCCAGCACAGTAACTGCACAGGCTACAGTCCGTAAGGAAGGTGAGATTGCAATACTGCCTGAAATAACCCTTTCAATAGCTAGAGAGAGGTTTGAAGGCCCATAAAGCAACAGACTTATAGTGCATTACCACCTCCACCCTCATCTTTACTTACTTTCTTTGACAACAAACTGGATAAAGGAAGTGATCTTGGCCACTGCTAGTAGTGGGAAGGCTATGGATCTGAAGTCAATCCAGAGGTGATACTGATTTGCCAATGGGTTAGAGGGAAGGAGGCCAGGGTTTTGAGGAGGCATTGATTTTGGGCTCTGGACACCACCAGAAGGCAACTGGAAGAGCTTTTCATAGATTTCCTCCACAAACCTGAGAGATGCACCTGACTGGGAAGGCAAGGACCTAGCTGGCTGCCTCTGCCTTGGGAAAACCTGTCAATGGAACAGCCAAACCTCCATTAACAGGAGGCTCATGGTAGCTCCTAGTCTCATGGTAACTCTTCTCTCTAGCAAGTGTTCAAAATCATGAATGGGGTTACAAGATGGCTCAATGGATACACTCCATGACTTCCCTTTGCCCATGTGAATAATCGTTACATCTTCATTTCCTCAACTTTCCCCCACAACACAAGCAATCTCAAATGGAATATACTCTTATCATTGAAATCAAGTTAAATGGAACTATTGATAAAGTGATTTAAGAGTTTGGAGGAACCAGTCAAATTGTATACCCTATATAGCCCACCCAAAGACATTGGCTCTAGAGTGGAGAGGCATGGGAAGAAAGGACAGGTGCCAGGGCTCTGGGGGATTGTCCTCAATGAAGTAACAAGCCAGAATCCCTTGGTAAACTGCCTATTAGCACTGACCAGATCACTCCAAACCACGATTTTTGGGCCGACTGCCCTACAAGAGATATGGCACAGTACCCCACCCCTGAGTCAAGGACAGGATATTCAGGATGGATAAATGTGTATGTGAGAGAGAATTACAAGAGGTAACCATGATGAAGGTACCATGGACCATCAAACTACACTTCCTTTTCCTCATTCGGACTCTTCACTTCTTTGGACAGCTAAACTCCATCAGCAGTGGGGAGGCTCACAACAGGTAGTTCTGGACACTCAGAGTACTTCAATGGGAAAGGCCAGCTGCTTCCTCCTGTTCTCCACATTGTCCTTAAATGAACATAATCCAGAATTGTCTGACCTGGGCCTAAGGTTCCTAATCTTCAAAGGCCTATTATCTGCAGCTGTAGGAGGTCATGCGAGGTCAGGGGGCTGACACTTTGGAAAGCAAGGGAGTCCCTAAGATGTTCCCTTCATCAGTGGGGCAGTCCATCCCAAACCCTATGGAGAAGAGGCCAAGGCTTGGAGAGGGTACACAGATATCTAGTGGAGAGTTGTGGAATTTCTAAGGTCACAGTTCTCCCTGATGGTACTGGTCTCTTTTTCTCTTGTTTTGCAGTTCTTAGATGTCTTTCTAGGCTGCTGTGGCACTTGAGGTTGAGATTAGAGAGAACCATCTTTACTCTACAAAACAGGTCAGCCACAAGCTCTCCCTGAGAGGCAGAGCTTGCTGCCTCTAGCTGGTCCTGTGCTTCAGACCTTGACCAAAGTCATAGAACTCCAATGTCACAATCCAGTATCTGTGAGATAACAGATGCAGAAGAAACCCTTCAGAACATGGGATGTCCCAGCAAAGTAGCCCTGCACTGGCCTGGAGCCAAGTCAGGAAGTAGACAAGTGATATCCATGCTCTCCTTCCCCTATGGTGTGCTACAACCTTTTGGCAAATATTTCAAGATACAGGCTTCCTTTTGTTTCTTTTTTTTCTTTTTCTTTCTTTTCTTTTCACTATCATAGTCACTCTGGTGAACCCAGACAAACAGACAACTACAACTACAATGCAACAGGATGCAGACAGGTAAGAAAGGGCTGCATCTGTGGAGATGGCTTACTGCTCCAGCAGGGAGAGGCAGCACCATTTCCATGGGACTGGAAGAAAAACACTTCAATCAAGGGGTATGTTCCACAAACTGGGGTATGGAGACTGCTTACGTGAATGGGGACTTAATCACATCTGAGCTCTGGGAGGCTAGTGATCACAAGCTGGGGTAGAAGTGGCAGATGGAAGAAGTGTGGCCATGCCCTGGGACTCTTGACTGTTCATACTGATGCCAGGACACTGGCACTTCACTTGGCTGCCTTCAGCCCAACACAAGGAGGAGACAGGCCTAGGAAGCAACCACTTCAATTAAAAAAGTAGAGGCTTCCAGGGTCATCTGCAGGCCCACAGCAGTTCCCGTCCAGAATGGGAAGTGATGGAGTGGAATAAACAAGGTTATAAGGTTCCTTGTGGGAGGCACACTGGTTGAATTCATGGAATGTAGGACTAGAGACTAAGGTCCAAATCTGCCTTCCCTGGACTCCAACCCCTAGATAGTGCAGGTATTGCCCATATCTACCCAAGGGCCAGGGATGGGTCTGGAGAAGGATGGACCCTCAAGACAGTGAGGCAGGATGTACAGATGGCAGTGACTGGCTCTTTTGGCAGACATAGGCATGATAGGACAGGTAGAGGGGATACAGTGGCTGTGTGAGTGCCTGGAGGCCTGGGACCCACAGCCCAGAATACTACCCCCATCCCTCACACTACAGAAGTGCCAAAGGACCAGGCTTGAGAACGGAAAGATGTCCCCCAAGAGGCACACGTCCTTACAAAGAGAACTGGTTAGCCCTAAATTCCCAGGTGTGTATGGTGGCCAAAATCATGGCTGTAGTTCCAAACTTCAGAACTCAGTGAAGCAGGTTTTCCTGTGAGAGCAAAGGGAAGCCCAGGACCTCCCATCCTGAGGGAGAGAGGAGAAGGAAGCCAGTGCCCTGGGATATCACAGTCAGCCTTCCAAAAACCAGTCTACAAGGTGCCACCTTCTGGATTACAGGGGCAACCCCCCCCCCACACACACACACACTATACCCACAGTGCTTTAATAAGTTAGCATCTGTGCTAGCTAAGACTGTTTCAAGCAGTCTTAGCTACCTGGTACCTGTAACAGGTAACTTAGGTTACCTGTCCTTCCAAGCTACTTGGCAAGGAGCCAGTGGCCCCTTCTCCCAACCTGTCTTCCGCACCTCTCTCCTCTGACTCCCAGCCCACCCACCTCTCAGCTTTCGCTGTCTCAGTCCTCCCTCATACCCACAGAATGTTAACACTGAAGATTTTCACCTAACCTGTGTGTGAGAAAATTGAGGATTACACAGGATAATTGATAATATTGAAGATTTTTGGAAAAAAATAAGATAAAATAATAGCCATATAAATACATTTAGGAGATAGTTAAAAATGAAGTGGAAACATATTCTGATAAAACTGAAGATTTTCATTTAACATGTTTCATAAAATTGATTACAAAAGATAATAGATAATATAATATTTTTTGGAAGAAACTCAGATACAATGATAGGCATACGAAAGCATGTAGAATATAATCTGAAAAATTGAAGATTTTCATTAAACATGTATGATAAAATTGAGGATTATACAGGATAGCTGACAATATAGAAGATTTTTTGGAAAAACTTCAGAAAATATAATAGGCATATAAATATATTTATGATATAATTGAAAAATGAAGTGGAAACATTATCTGATAAAACTGAGGATTCTCATATACATATGTATGATAATATTGAGGATAACATAGAATAGTTGATAATATTGAATATTTTTAATAAAATACTCAGATAAAATGATAGGCATACAAATGAATTTAAAATATAAAGAAAAAGAATTGGAGATATTGTCTGATAAAACTGAAAAATTTCACAAAAAAATGTGTATGATGAAATTGAGGATTACTTAGTGTCATTCATAAAATCGAAGGTCTATATATAAAAACACTCAGATCTAAAATAGGATATTTTATAATTTATAAAATAATTTATAAAATAATTGTTTTGAAAAATGCTCTGATATAAATCTAGGCATACAAATGCATTTAGAATATAAATGAAAAATGAAGTGGAGATATTATCTGAAAAAAACATATTTATGCTAAAATAGAGGATTACATAGTTTTTGAAAATTGAAGATTTATTCAGAAAAACACTCAGAAATAATTCTAGGCATACAAATGCATTTAGAATATAATTGAAAAATAAGTTTAGATATTTTTGAATATAATGAAGAATTTCATCTATCCTGTGTGTTAAAAATTGAGGATTACATATAATAATTGATAATATTTAAAGTTTTTTTGAAAAAATCAGATAAAAATATGCATACAAATATATTTAGATTGATAAATGAAGTGGTAACATTTTCTGATAAAATTGAGTATTTTCATATAACATATGTATCACAAAATTGAGGATTACATAGGATAACTTAAAAAAAATTTTTTTTTGAAAAACACTCTGATACAAATCTAGGCATACAAATGCATTTAGAATATACATGAAAAATGAAGTGGAGGTATTATCTGAAAAAAACTGAATATTTTCATACAACATATGTATGATAAAATTGAGGAATGCATAGTATGTTGATAAAATTGAAGATTTATTCAGAAAAACACTCAAATACAATTCTAGCCATACAAATGCATTTAGAATATAATTGAAAAAGAAATGTAGGTATTTTTTGAAAATACTGAAGATTTTCATCTAACATGTTTGTGAAAATTGAGGATTACTTACATATAATAATTGATAATATTTAAGGTTTTTTTTTTGAAAAAACCTCAGATAACAAAATATTCAAACAAAAACTTTTAGGATATAATTGATAGATTGGTAACATTTTCTGATAAAACTGAAGATTTTCATATTACATATGTATCTCCAAATTGATGTATACATAGGATAATTTTTAAAATAAATTTTTTTTGGAAAAACACTCTGATACATATCTAGGTATAAATGCATTTAGAATATCAATGAAAAGTGAAATGGAGATATTTGTTGAAGAAACTGAAGATTTTCATACATCATATATATGTTAAAATTGAGGTTTTCATAGTGTTTTTAATAAAATTGAAGATTTATTCAGAAAAAGACTCAGATACAATTCTAAAAAAATACATTTAGAATAAAATTGAAAAATAAGTTTAGATTTTTTTTTAATATATTCAAGATTTTCATCTAACCTGTGTGTGAGAAAATTGAGGATTACTTAGAATAACTGATAATATTGAAGATTTTTTTTTTTGGAAAAAACTCAGATAAAATAATAGGCATATATATACATTTGGGAGATAATTAAAAATGAAGTGGAAACAATTTCTGATAAAACTAAATATGTTCATATAACAGGTTTCATAAAATTGATGATTACATGGATAATATATTTTTTTTTGGAAGAAACTCAGATACAATGATAGGCATATGAAATCATGTAGAATGTAATTGAAAAAGGAAGTGTCAACATTCATAGATAATACTGAAGATTTACATCTAACTTGTGTGTGATAAAATTGTGGATTATATTGGACAGTTCATAATATTGAAGATTATTTGGAAGAAATTCAGATAAAATTATAGGCATATAAATACATTTACAATATAATTGATAAATGAAGTGGAAACATTTTCTGTTAAAACTGAAGATTTTCATATAATGTATTTATCAAAAATGAGTATTATGTAGACTTATAAAACTGAGGATTTTCATCTAAATATGTTTGATAACATTGAGGATTACATAGGATAATTGATAATATTGAATATTTTTAACAAAAAACCTCAGATAGAATGATAGGCATACAATGTATTTAGAATGTCACTGAAAATTAAATGTAGATTTTTTTACTATACTGAATATTTTCATCTAACCTGTGTGTGAGAAAATTGAGGATTGAGCATAATTGATGATATTAAAGATTTTATGGAAGAAAATCAGATAAAATAATAGGCATATAAAAATATTTTGGAGGCCGGGCGTGGTGGCACACGCCTGTAATCCCAGCGCTTGGGAGGAAGAAACAGGAGCATTTCTGAGTTCGAGGCCAGCCTGGTCTACAGAGTGAGTTCCAGGTCAGCCAGGAGCACACAGAGAAACCCTGTCTCGAAAAACCAAAAGAAAAAAAATATTTAGGAGATAGTTAAAAATGAGTGGAAACATTTTCTGATAAAACTGAAGATTTTTCATATACAAATGTATCATAACCTTGAGGATTACATAGGATAATTGATAATATTGAATATTTTTAATAAAATCTCAGATAAAATGATAGGCATACAAATCCATTTAGAATATAAAGGAAAAAGGAATAGAGACATTGTCTGATAAAACTGATTTTTCATAAAACATATGAATGATGAAATTGATGTTTACATAGTGTTATTGATAAAATCGAAGAGTTATTTATAAAACCACTCAGATATAAAATAGGATAATGTATAATTTATAAAATAATTTATATAATAATTTTTTTTGAAAAAAGCTCTGATACAAATCTAGGCATACAAATGCATTTAGAATATAAATGAAAACTGAAGTGGAGGTATTATCTGAAAAAAGTGAAGATTTTCTTACAACATATTCATGATAAAATTGAGGATTACATAGTGTTTTTGATAAAATGGAAGATTTATTCAGAAAATCACTCAGATAAAATTTTAGGCATACAAATATATTTAGAATATAATTGAAAAATAAGTATAGATATATTTTGAATATAATGAAGACTTTCATGTATCCTGTTTGGGAAAATTGAGGATTACATAGACTAGTTGATAATATTCAAGTTTTTTTGATAAAAAACTCAGATAAAATAAAAGGCATACAAATCCTTTTGGGATATAATTGATAAATGAAGTGGTAACATTTTCTGATAAAACTAAAGTTTTTCATATACCATATGTATCACAAAGTTGAGGATTACTTAGGATAATTTATAAAATATTTTTTTGAAAAAACACTCTGATACAAATTTAGGCATACAAATGCATTTAAAATATAAATTAAAATGAAGTGAAAACTGAAGTAGAGATATTTTCTGAAAAATCTTTATTTTTGTACAAAAAATAGTTTTATTATAAATTATCCTATGTAATCCTCTATTTTATGATACATATGTTATGTTAAAATATTCAGTTTTATCAGAAAATATTTCCACTTCATTTGTCTAATATATCCTATATGTATTTATAATCCTATATTTTATTTGAGATTTTTGAAAAAATTTTCAATATTATCAATTATCCCATGTAATCCTCAATTTTATCACACACAGGGTAGATGAAAATCTTCAGTATATTCAGAAAATATCTATACTTCCTTTATCAATTCTATTCTAAATGCATTTGTATGCCTATCATTGTAAACGAGATATTTCCAAAAAAAATTTCAATTATCAATTTCCTTTTGTAATCCTCACATTTAATAAACATATGGTTTATGAAAATCTTCAGTTTTATCAGAAAGTGTTTCCAATCATTTTCCAATTATATCCTAAATATATTTATATGCCTATTAATTTATCTGAGTATTTATCCTAAATTTTTCAATATTATCAATTACCTATGTAATCCTCAATTTTATGCATTTGCATAAAATTGTATCTGTGTGTTTTTCAAACAAATCTTCAATTTTATCACTAATACTTTGTGATACTCAATTTTATCATACATATTACTTATGTAAATCTTCAGTTTTCTCAGAAAATGTCTCCATCTCCTTTTTCCCTTATATTCAAAATGCATTTTATGCCTATCATTTTATCTGAGTTTTGTCCAAAGAAATTTATATTATCAATTATCCTATGCAATCCTCAATTTTATGATACATATGTTATATGAATTTTTTCAGTATTATCAGAAAATATCTCCACTTCCATTTTTATTTATATGCTAAATGCAATTGTATGCCTAGCATTGTATCAGACTGTTTTTCCAAAAACTTTTTATATGATCAATTATCCTATGGAATGTTCAGTTTTCTCACACAATGGAAAGATGAAAATCTTCAGTATTATCAGAAAATGTGTGCAATTCCCTTTTCAATTATATTCTAAATGCATTTTTATGCCTGTTATTTTTTTCTGTTTTTCCAAAAAAAATTTATATTATCAGTTATCCTATGTAATCCTCAATTTTATGATACATGTGTTGTATGAAAATCTTCACATTAATCGGAAAATATCTCCACTTCTTTTTTCATTCATATTCTAAATGCATTTGATTGCCTAGATTTGTAAGTGTTTTTTCAAAAAAAATTATTTTATAAATTATCCTAAGTAATCCTCAATTTTGTGATACATGTTATATGAAAATCTTCAAATTTATAAGAAAATGTTTCCTCTTCATTTTTCAATTATTACCTAAATGTATTTATATGTCTATTGTTTTATCTGACTTTTTTCCTTAAAAATCTTCAATATTACCAATTATCCTATGTAATCCTCAATTTTATCACACAGAGGTTAGATGAAAACTTTCAGTATTATCAGAAAACGTCTTCACTTCCTTTTTCAATTACATACTATATGCATTTGAAAGCATAGCATTATATCTGCGTATTTTTCCAGACAATTCTTCAATTTTTCAGTAACACTATATAATCCTCAATTTTATCATACATACATTTTAAGAAACACTTCAGTTTTATCATGAAATGTTTCCACTTCATTTTTCAATTATATCCTAAATGTATTTATATGCTTACTAACTTACAGTATCTGAGATTTTTCAAAAAAATCTTCAATATTATTTGTTATTCTATGTAATCTTCAATTTTATTATATGTATGTTTTATGGAAGTCTTCAGTTTTATCAGAAAATGTTTCCACTTACTTTTTCATTTATATTTGTAATGCTTTTGTATGCCTATCATTGTATTTGAATATTTTTCAAAAAATTATCTATTATCAATTTCCCTATGTAATCCTCAATTTTATGATACTTATTGTTTGAAAATCTTCAGTTTTACCAGAAAATGTTTCCACTTCATTTTTCAATTATATCCTAAATATATTTATATGCATATTACTTTTTTCCAAAAAGTCATAAATATTATCATTTATCCTATGTAATCCTTAATTTTGTGATGCATGTTTTATGAAAATCTTCAATTTTATTAGAAAATGTCTCCACTTTCTTTTTCATTTATATTCTAAATGCATTTGTATGCCTAGCATTTTAACTGAGTGTTTTTCCAAACAAATCTTCAATTTTATCAATAAAACTATGTAATCCTCAATTTTATCAGACATATGTTTATGAAAATCTTCAGTCTTATAAGAAAAATATCTCCACTTCTTTTTTCATTCATATTCAAAGATCATTTGTATGCCTATCATTGTATCTGAGTTTTGTGCATTAAATATTATCAATTATCCAATGGAATCCTCAAATTTATGGTACATAGGTTATATGAAAATTCTCAGTTTGTCAGAAAATATTTCCACTTCTTTTTTCAATTATATCCTGAATGTATTTATATGCCTATTATTTTATCGGAATTTTTTTCCAAAAAATCTTCAGTATGATCAGTGATCCTATATAATCATCAATTTCATCATACATTTGTTTTATGAACGTCTTCAGCTTTTTTAGAAAATGTCTCCACTTCTGTTTCATTTATATTATTTTTTTAAAGATTTATTTATTTTATGTAAGTACTCTGTAGCTGTCCTTTTTTTCACCATTTTTTTTTATTTTCTAAATTCTTTGTTTCTAAATTCTCTCCCAGTTCCCCCTCCCCATATGTCCCATAAGAATTCTCTACACCCATACTCCAATCACTTCCCTCCTTTTTCTCTGTCCTGGTACTGTCCTGATCAGGGCCCTCTCCTTACTTCTTCATATGGGTCATTTAATATGCTACTTGTGTCTTGGGTGTTCAGAGCTTCTGGGCTAGTTAATAATCACTTTTTAGTGATTGCATTCCATATATATTCTTTTGTGATTGGGTTACCTCACTTAGGATGATATTTTCTAGGTCCAACCATTTGCCTACAAATTGAATAAATTCATTGTTTTTAATTGTTGAGTAGTATTCCATTGTGTAAATATACCACATTTTTCATATCCATTCCTCCGTTGAGGGACATCTGGGTTCTTTCCAGATTCTGGCTATAATAAAAATGGCTGCTATGACCATCATGGAGTATGTGTTCTTATTGCATTCCAGGGAGTCCTCTGGTATATGCCCAGGAGTGGTATAGCATGGTCCTCCGGTAGTGTCACATTCAGTTTTCTGAGGAACCGCCAGACTGATTTCCAGAGTGCTTGTACCATCTTGCTATCCCACCAGCAGTGGAGGAGTGTTGCTCTTTCTCCACATCCTCGCCAACACCTGCTGTCTCCTGAGTTTTTAATCTTAGCCATTCTGACTAGTGTGAGGTAAAATCTTAGGGTTGTTTTTATTTGCATTTCCCTAATGTCTAATGATGTTGTGGATTTCTTAAGGTGTTTCTCAGTCATCTGAATTTCCAAAAAATTTTTGGGAAAACCAATCTGATAAAAAATCTAGGCATAAAAATGCATTTAGAATATAAATGAAAAATGAAGAGGAAGTATTTTCTGAAAAAACTGAAGATTTTCACTCAACATATATATGATAAAATTGAGGATGACATAGTGTTTTTGATAAAATTAAAGATTTAATCAGAAAAACGATCAGATACAATTCTAGGCAAACAAATTTAGAATATAATTGAAAAGTGAGTATAGATATTTTTGAATATAATGAAGATTTTCATCTATCCTGTGTGTGAATTGAGGATTACATAGAATTGTTGATAATATTTAAGTTTTTTTGAAAAAACTGAGATAAAATAATAAGCATACAAACACTTTTAGGATATAATTGATAAATGAAGTGGTAACATTTTCTGATAAAACTGAATATTTTCATATAACATATGTATCACAAAACTGAGGTTTACATAGGATAATTTATAAATTTTTTTTTGGAAATACACTCATACAAATCTAGGCAAACAAATGCACTTAGAATATAAATGAAAATGAAATGGAGATAATTTCTGAAAAAACTGAAGACATTCATACAACATATGTATAATAAAATTGAGGATTACATAGTTTTTGATAAAATTGAAGATTTACTCAGAAAAACACTCAGATACAATTCTAGGCATAGAAATGCATTTAGAATACAATTGAAAAATAAATGTAGGTATTTTTAAATATATAGAAGATTTTCTTCTAACCTGTGTGTGAAAATATTGAGGATTAATATAGACATATAAATACATTTAGGAGATAAATAAAATTTATTTTTGATAAAACTGAAGATTTTCATATAACATGTTTCATAAAATTGATGATAAAATTGAGGATTGCTTATTGTTTTTGATAAAATTGAAGATTTATTCAGAAAAACAGTCAGATACAATTCTAGGCATAGAAATGAATTTAGAATACAATTGAAAAATAAGTATTTTTGAATATACTGAAGATTTTCATCTAACCTGTGTGTGAGAATATTGAGGATTACATAGGATAATTGATAATATTGAAGATATTTTGGAAAAATCTCAGATAAAATAATAGGCATATAAATACATTTAGGAGATAATTAAAAGTGAAGTGGAAATATTTTTTGATAAAACTGAAAATTTATATATAATATGTTTCATAAAATTGATGATTGCATAAGATAATAAATAATATAAAATTTTTGGAAGAAACTCAGGTACAATGATAGTCGTATGAAAGCATGTAGAATATATTGAAAAACTAAGTGGCAATATTATAGTTAATACTGAAGATTTACATCTAACTTGTATGTGATAAAATTTTGGATTATATTGGACAGTTCATAATATTGAAGATTTTTTGGAAAATATTCAGATAAAATTATATACATATAATTCAATTTACGATATAATTGATAAATGAAGTGGAAACATTTTCTGTTAAAATGGAAGATTTCCATATAATTTATGTATCAAAAAATAGAGAACTATGTAGAATTATTGATAATATAAAAATTTTTTTGGAAAACATTCAGATAGAATGTTAGATATAATATTCATTTAGAATATAAATGAAAACGGAATTGGAGACATTTTCTGAAAAAATCTAAAGATTTTCATAAAATATATGTCTGATAAAATTCAGGATTATACAGGATAACTGATAATATTGAATATTTTTTGGAAAAAATTCAGAAAATATAATAGGCATATAAATACATTTAGAATATAATTGAAAAATGAAATGGAAACACTTTTGATAAAACTGAGGATTTTCATATATATGTGAATCATAACATTGACGATTACTTGGGAAAACTGATAATATAAATATTTTTTGGAAAAAAATCAGATCCAAGTATAGGCATACTAATGCATTTAGAATTTAAATGAAAACTGAAGTGGAGCTATTATTTAAAAAAAATGAAGATTTTCATAAAATATGTGCATGATAAAACTGAGGATTACATAGTATTTTGATAAAATTGCAGATTCAATCGGAAAAACACTCAGATACAATTCTAGGCATAGAAATACATTTAGAATACAATTAAAGAAGAAGTATAGCTATTTTTTGAATATACTGAAATTTTTTCATCTGACCTGTATGTGAGAAAATTGAGGATTACTTAGGATAATTGATAATATTGAAGATTTTTTTCGAAAAAAACTCAGATAAAATAATAGGCATATAAACACATTTAGAAGGTAATTAAAATGAGTGGAAACATTTTCTGATTAAACTGAAGATTTTCATATAACATGTTTCATAAAATTGATGATTACATAAAATAAAAGGTAATATAAAAATTTTTAGAAGAAACTCAGATACAATGATAGGCATATGAATGCATGTAGAATATAATTGAAAAAGGAAGTGGTGATATTTTGAGATAATACTGAAGATTTACATCTAAGTTGTGTTTGATAAAATTGTGGATTATATTGGACAGTTCATAATATTGAAGTTTTTTTGGAAAAAATTCAGATAAAATTATAGGCATATAAATAGATTTATGATATAATACATAAATTAATTGGACACATTTTCTGTTAAAATTGAAGATTTTCATATCACTTATGTATGAAAAAATTGAGGCTTATGTAGAATTATTGATAATATAAAAAATTTTTCGTAAAACATTCAGATAAAATGGTTGGAATTCAAATTCATTTAGAATATATAGGAAAATGGAAGTGGAGTCATTTTCTGAAAAAAACTGAAGATTTTCATAAAATATGTATGATAAAATGGACGATTATACAGGATTACTGATAATATTGAAGATTTTTTGGAAAAAAATAAGAAAATATAATAGGCATATAAATACATTTACGATATAATTGAAAAATGATGTGGAAACATTTTCAGAAAAAAACTAAGGATTTTCATATGCATATGTATCATAAGAATGAGGATTACATAAGATAATTAATAATTTTGAATATTTTTCATAAAAAACTCAGATAAAATGATAGGCATACAAATATATTTAGAATAAAATTGAAAAATAATTATAGATATTTTTGATATAATGAAGGTTATCATCTATTCTGTGTATGAAAATTGAGGTTTACATAGAATAGTTGATAATATTGATTTTTTTTTGAAAAAAACTCATATAAAATAATAGACATACAAATGCTTTTAGAATATAATTGATAAATGAAGTGGTAATATTTTGTGATAAAACTGAAGATTTTCATATAACATATGTATCACAAATTGAGGATTACATTGGATATTTTATAAAATATTTTTTTGAAAATATACTCAGATACAAATCTAGGCAAACAAATGCATTTAGAATATTAATGAAAAATGAAGTGGAGATATTTTCTGAAAATACTGAAGATTTTCATACAACATATGTATGATAAAACTGAGGATTACATAGTGTTTTTGATGAAATTGAATATTTATTCAGAAAAACACTCAGATAAAATGCTTAGCATACAAATGCATTTAGAATACAATTGAAAAATAAGTGTAGATATTTTTGAATATACTGAAGATTTTCTTTTTTTTTTTAATCAGAGTAATAACTTTATTTCCAAATTCACTTTTACAGCAACAGTCAGTGTAAATCATTTGTTCAAACACAATACAATATGTGGACATTCACAGACAGGAAGCTTAGCTACCATGATTTGTGTCCCTCCACCCCCCTCAAAATCACCAAAGAAATCATGGGACTTGCAAGCACTGGAGATCATGCCCAGCACAGTAACTGCACAGGCTACAGTCCGTCAGGAGTGTGAGATTGCAATACTGCCTGAAGTAACTCTTTCAATAGCCAGAGAGAAGTTTGAAGGCCCATAAAGCAACAGACTTATAGTGCATTACCACCTCCACCCTCATCTCCACTTACTTTCCTGGACAACAGACTGGATAAAGGAAGTGATCTTGGCCACTGCTAGTAGTGTGTAGGCAATGGATCTGAAGTCAATCCAGAGGTGATACTGATGTGCCAGTGGGTTAGAGGGAAGGAAGCCAGGGTTTTGTGCAGAAATTGATTGTGGGCTCTGGAAACCACAAGAAGGCGGTGGGAAGGGCATTTTGTAGATTTCTCTCACAAACATGAGAGGCTCTGGAGTGGAGAGGCATGGGAAGAAAGGACAGGTGCCAAGGCCCTGGGGGATTGTCCTCACTGAAGTAACAAGGCAGAATCCCTTGGTAAACTGCCTATCAGCACTGACCAGATCACTCCAAACCACAATTTTTGAGCCAGCTGCCCCTGGCTGGGAAGGGAAGGATCTAGTTGGCTGCCTCTTCCTTGTGAAAGCCTGTCAATGGGACCTCCAAGCCTCCAAGTTCTAGCCTCATGGTACCTCTTCTCTCTAGCAAGTGTTCAAAATCCTGAATGGGGTTACAAGATGGCTCAATGGCTACACTCCAAGACTTTCCTTTGCCCATGTGAATTATCATTACATGTTCCTTTCCCCCCTTTCCCCAACAACACAAGCAATCTCAAATCGGATACACGCTTATCATTGAAATCAAGTTAAATGGAACTATTGATAAAGTGATTTAAGAGTTTGGAGGAACCAGTCAAATTTTATATCCTATCTAGCCTACCCAAAGACATTGGCTCTGGAGTGGAGAGACATGGGAAGAAAGGACAGGTGCCAAGGCCCTGGGAGATTGTCCTCACTGAAGTAACAAGGCAGAATCACTTGGTAAACTGCCTATCAGCACTGACCAGATCATTGCAAACCACAATTTTTGAGCCGACTGCCCTACAAGAGATATGGCAGAGTACCCAACCCCTGACTCAAGGACAGGATCTGCAGGAAGGGTAAATGTGTATGTGAGAGAGAACCACTATAGGTAACCATGATGAAGGGTCCATGGACCATCAAACCACACTTCCTTTTCCTCCCTCAGACTCTTCACTTCTGTAGACAGCTAAACTCCAACAGCAGTGTGGAGGCTCACAACAGACAGCTCTGGGCACTCAGAGAACTTCAATGGGAAAGGCCAGCTGCTTCCTCCTATTCTTTACATTGTCCTTAACTGAACCCAAGCCAGAAGTGGCCGACCTGAGCCTAAGGATCCTAATCTTCAAATGCCTATTCCCTGCAGCTGTAGGAGGTCATGCCATGTCAGGGGGCTGACACGTTGGAAACCAATGGAGTCCCTAAGATGTCCCCTCCATCAGTGGGGCAGTCCACCCCAAACCCTATGGAGAAGAGGCCAAGGCTTGGAGAGGGCCAACAGATATCTACTGCAGAGTCATGAAATTTCTAGGGTCACAGTTCTCCCTGATGGTACTGGTGTCATTTTCTCTTGTGTTGCAGTTCTTAGATGTCTTTCAGGGCTGCTGTGGGACTTGACGTTGTGATTAGAGAGAACCATCTTCACTCTACAAAACAGGCCTGCCCCAAGCTCTCTCTGAGAGGTGGAGCCTGTTGCCTCTAGCTGGTCCTGTTCTTCAGGCCTTGGCCAATGTCATAGACCTCCAATGTCACAATCCAGTGTCTGTGAGGCCCCAGGAAGGAGACATGTAATATCCAGGCCCTCCATCTCCTGTTGTGGGCTAGAACTTTTGACAAATATTTCAAGATACATGCGTCCTTTTATTTTTTTTCCTCTTTTCTTTTTCTTTCTTTTCTTTTCTTTCTTTTATTTTCACTATCATAGTCACTCTGGTGAACCCAGACAAACAGACAAATCCAACTACAACGCAACAGGATGCAGACTGGGAAGAAAGGGCTGCATCTGTGGAGATTGCTGACTGCTCCAGCAGGGAGAGGAAGCACCATTTCCATGGGACTGGAGGAAAAACACTTCAATCAAGGGGTATGTTCCCCAAACTGGGGTGTGCAGACTGATAACGCGCATGGGGACTTAATGGTGGCTGAGGTCTGGGAGGCTAGCGATCACAAGCTGGGGTAGAAGCGGCAGATGGAAGAAGTGTGGCCATGCCCTGGGACTCTTGACTATTCATACTGATGCCAGGACACTGGCACCTCATTTGGCTGCCTCCAGCCCAACACAAGGAGGAAACAGGCCTAGGAAGTAACCACTTCAGTTAGAAAAGTAGAGGCTTCCAGGGTCATCTTCAGGCCCACAGTGGCTCCCGTCCAGGATAGGAAGTGATGGAGCTGGCCAAACAAGGTTATAAGGTTCCTTGTGGGAGGCACACTGGTTGGATTCGTGGAACATAGGACAAGAGACTAAGGCCCAAACCTGCCTTCCCTGGACTCCAACCCCTAGAGTGATAAGGCATTGCCCATATCTACCCAGGGGCCAGGGATGGGTCTGGGGAAGGATGGATCCTCAGGACTGTGAGACATGATGTACGGATTGCAGTGATTGGCTCTTCTGGCAGATGTGGGCATGATAGGACAGGTAGAGGGGATACAGTGGCTGTGTGAGGGCTTGGAAGCCTGGGACCCAGAGCCCAGAATACCACTCCCATCCCGCACACTGCAGAAGTGCCAGAGGACCAGGCTTGAGAACAGACAGATGTCCCTCAAGAGGCACAAGTCCTTACAAAGAGAACTGGTCAGCCCTAAAGTCCCAGGTCTGTATGGTGGCCAAAATCATGGCTGTAGTTCCAAACTTCAGAACTCAGTAAAGCAGGTTTTCCTGTGAGAGCAAATGGAAGCACAGGACCTCCCATCCTGAGGGAGAGAGAAGGAAGCCAGTGCCCTGGGATATCACAGTCAGCCTTCAGAGAACCAGTCTACAAGGTAATACCTTCTGCCTTAACTTCTTCCGCAGTCTCCTCCCACTAAACTCACAGTGCTTTATAAAGCTGGCATCTGTGCTATCTAAGACTGCTGCAGGCAGCTGGGGTTACCTGTCCTTCCCAAGCTACTTGCCAAGGAGCCAGTGGTGCCTTCTCCCAACCTGTGTTCCTCACCTCTCTCCTCTGACTCCCAGCTATCCCACCTCTCAGGCTTCGGTGTTTCAGTCCTCCCTCACATCCTGACATCATTAACACTGAAGATTTTCATCTAACCTGTGTGTGAGAAAATTGAGGATTACATAGGATAAGTGATAATATTGACGATATTTTAGAAAAAACAAGATAAAATAATAGGCATATAAATACATTTAGGAGATAATTAACAATGAAGTGGAAATATTTTCTGATAAAACTGAAGATTTTCATATAAATTATGTATCAAAAAATTGAGGATTATATATAATTATTGACAATATAA
Source organism: Apodemus sylvaticus (assembly GCF_947179515.1). NCBI lineage: Eukaryota > Metazoa > Chordata > Mammalia > Rodentia > Muridae > Apodemus > Apodemus sylvaticus. Next base: position 96,653,823 of record NC_067484.1, on the reverse strand, counting down.
AAATTGTTTGGAAAAACATTCCAATAAAATACAAGGAATACAAATTCATTTAGAATATAAATGAAAACAGAAGTGGAGAAATTTTCTGAAAAAAACTGAAGATTTTCATAAAACAAGTATGATAAAATTGACATTTGTACAGGATAACTGATAATATTGAAGATTTTTTGGAAAAAATTTAGAAAATATAATAGGCATATAAATACATTTAAGATATAATTAAACTTGAAGTGGAAACATTTTCTGATAAAACAGGATTTTCATATACATATGTATGACAATATTGAGGATAAGAAGATAATTGATAATATTGAATATTTTTAATAAAAACTCATAAAATGATAGGCATACAGATGTATTTAGAATATAAAGAAAAAAGAATTGGAGATATTGTCTGAAAAAACAAAATTTTCATAAAACATATGTAAGTTGAAATTGAGGATTACATAGTGTCATTCATAAAATCGAAGATTTATTTATAAAAATACTCAGATATAAAGTAGGATATTTTATAATTCATAAAATAATTTATAAAATAATTTTTTGAAAAATGCTCTGATACAAATCTAGGCATACAAATGCATTTAGAATATAAATGAAAAATGAAGTGGACGTATTATCTGAAAAAACTGAAGATTTTCATACAACATATGTAGGATAAAATTGAGGATGACATAGTGTTTTTTGATAAAACTGAGGATTTACTGAGAATAACACTCAAATACAATTCTAGGCATACAAATGCATTTAGAATATAATTAAAAAAGAAATGTAGGTATTTTTTGAATATACTGAAGATTTTCATCTAACACGTTTGTGTAATTTGAGGATTTCATAGAATAATTGATAATATTGAAGGAATTTTTGAAAAAAAAGCTCAGATAAAATAATAAGCATACAAATACTTTTAGGATATAATTGATAAAAGAATTGGTAACATTTTTTGATAAAACTGAATATTTTCATATTATATATGTATCAAAAAATTGAGGCATGCATAGGATAGTTTATAAAATATATTTTTTTGGAAAAACACTCTGATACAAATCTAGGCATTCAAATGCATTTAGAATATAAATGAAAAATGAAGTGGAGATATTTTCTGAAAATACTGAAGATCTTCATAAAACATATGCATGATAAAATTGAAGATTACATAGTGTTTTTATAAAATTGAAGAAATGATTCAGAAAAACACTCAGATACAATTGTAGGCTTACAAATATATTTAGAATAAAATTGAAAAAGAAGTGTGTTTCATGAAAATAATGATGACTTTCGTTTAACATATTTGTGAAAATTGAGGATTACATAGAATAATTGATAATATTGAAATTTTATTGGGAACAACTCAGATAAAATAATAGGCATAAAATACATTTAGGATATGATTGAGAAATGAAGTGGTAACATTGTTTTGTAAAACTGAACATTTTTATATGAAAAATGTATCATAAAATTGAGGATTACATAGTATAACTGATAATATAAACACTTTTTGGAAAAACTCTCAGATACAAGGCTAGGCATAGAAATGCATTTAGAATATAATTGAAAAAGTAAGTGTAGACATTTTGTGATAATACTGAAGATTTTCATCTAACCTGAGTGTGAAAAAATTGAAGACTACATAGGATAATTGATAATATTGAAGAGTTTTTGGAAAAAACTCAGATAAAATGATAGGCATATAAATACAATTAGGAGATAATTAAAAATGAAGTGGAAACATTTTTTGATAAAACCGAAGATTTTTATATAACATGTTGCATAAAACTGATTATTACATAAGATAATACATAATATAAATTATTTTGGAAGAAACTCAGATACAATGATAGGCATATGAATGTAAATAGAATAAAATTGAAAATGGAAGTCGCAACATTTTTTGATACTACTGAAGATTTACATCTAACTTTTGTGTGATAAAATTGTGGATTAGTACAGGACAGTTCATAATACTGAAAATTTTTGGAAAAAATTAAGATAAAATTATAGGCATATAAATACATTTACGATAAAATTCAATAATGAAGTGGAAACATTTTCTGATAAAACTGAAGATTTTTCATATACATATGTATCCTAACATTGAGGATTACATAGGATGATTGATAATATTGAATATTTTTATTAAAAATATCAGAGAAAATGATAAACATACAAATGCATTTAGAATATAACAGAAAAAGGAACTGGAGACATTGTCTGATAAAACTGAAGATTTTCATGAAACATATGTATGATGAAATTGAGGATTACATATGTTATTGATAAAATTGAAGATTTATTTATTAAACACTCAGATATAAAATTGGATAATATATAATTTATAAAATAATTTATAAAAAAAATTTTGAAAAATGCTCTGAGACAAGTCTTGGCATACAAATGCATTTAGAATATAAACAAAAAATGAAGTGGAGGTATTATATGAAATAACTGAAAATTTTCCTACAACATTTGTATGATAAAATTGAGGATTACATTGTGTTTTTGATAAAATTGAAGATTTATTCAGAAAAATACTCAGATACAAATTTAGGAATACAAATGCATTTAGAATATAATTGAAAAATTAGTATAGATATTTTTGAATATATTGAAGATTTTCCTCTATCCTGTGTGTGAAAATTGAGGATTACATAGAATAATTGATAATAGTGAAGTTTTTTTTAAAAAAAAAACCTCAGATATAATAATAGGCATACAAATAATTTTAGGATATAATTGAAAAATTAAGTGGTAACATTTTCTGATAAAAATGAATATTTCCATATAACATATGATCACAAAGTTGAGCATTACCTAGGATAATTTATAAAATACATTTTTTTGGAAAAACACTCTGATAAAATCTAGGCATAAAAATCCATATAGAATATTAATGAAAAATGAAGTGAAGATATTTTCTGAAAAAACTGAAGACTTTCATTTAACATATGTGTGATAAAATTGAGGATACAAAGTGTTTTGATAGAATTTAAGAAATGATTCAGAAAACACTCAGATACAATTCTAGGCATTTAAATGAATTTATAATACAATTGAAACATAAGTGTAGATATTTTATGAATATACTGAAGATTTTTATCTACCCTTGTGTGAGAAAATTGAGGATTCTTAGGATAATTGATAATATTGCAGATTTTTTTGGAAAAAACTCAGATAAAATAATAGGCATATAAAAACTTTTAGAAGGTAATTAAAAATGAAGATTTTCATATAACATGTTTCATTAAATTGATGATTACATAAGATAAGAGATAATATAAAAACGTTTGCAAGAAACTCAGATACAATGATAGGCATATGAAACCATGTCAAATATAATTAAAAAATGATGTGGCGACATTTTTAGATAATACTGAATATTTGCATTTAACTTGTGTATGATGAAATTGTGGATTATATTGAACAGTTCATAATATTGAAGTTTTTTGGAAAAAATTCAGATAAATTATAGGCATATATAGATTTAAGATAAAATTGATAAATGAAGTGGAAACATTTTCTGATAAAACTAAAGATTTGCATATAGCTTATGTATGAAAAAATTTGAGGATTAGGTAGAATTTTTGAAAATATAAAAATTTTTTTTGTAAAAACAGATAAAATGCTTGGAATACTGTACAGAGCCATATTGGGGCAGTCATGCACATGGTTTGAGTTTGACTTTGGTCAAGGACAATCCCAGGCTTCGGGCAGGAATCTGCCATTAGGACATAATAGGGAAGTAGGTTAAAGCAGGAATTTTTATCCTTGGGTGGATTGCTAAGAGTGTATTTGACTATGGTCAAGGTTAACTTCTCCCAGATAGCCAGGATCCTGCTCCACCTAGGGTGGAGTGCTCGAAGTAAAGGTTAAGTTCATTGTTCCTCCAGGTCTAGGAATTCCTGAATTAAGCAGGTGACCCACCCAGCTTCTGGAGCAGTCAAAACTAGGTCCTCCAAGAGAAGCTAGACAACTTCCACTGGAACTCAGCCTGGAGTCTGGGAGTAAGGGTTTACCCAAACTGTTAAAAGGTCTGGCGCCATTAAAGTTTCCGGCTTTGATCAGTGAATATTGTCTTAGCCCTTCTTTTTGCCCCTTCCCTATCCATCCCTCAGCTTCTATTCCAGCAACCCACTTTGTGATAGCTACAGGCAGCTATGGAATCCAACAGAATACAAATTCATTTAGAATATAAAGGAAAACGGAAGTGTAGTCATTTTCTGAAAAAAATCTCAAGATTTTCATAAAACATATGTATGATAAAATTGAGGATTATACAGGATAAATGATAATATTGAAGATTTTTTGGAAATTTTTCAGAAAATATAATAGGCATATAAATACATTTAGGATATAATTAAAAAATGAAGTGGAAACATTTTCTGATAAAACTAAGAATTTTTATATACACATGTATCATAACATTTAGGATTACATAGGATAATTGATAATATTGATTATTTTTAATAAAAATCATGGTCATGATGCTGCTAGAAGAACACAAATAGGATATAAGTGAATCTCTTAAGGAAATATAGGGGAACAGGAATAAGGTAGAAACTCGTATAATGGAAACACAAAAAACACTTAAAGAAATTCAGAAAAATCAGGGTCAAGAGATAGAAGCAAATAAAGAAGAAATGCAAAAAAAGAAAAGTAAAGAAATGCTGGAGAACTGGAGTCAACAGGCAGAAGTCATGAAAGAGGAAACACAAAAATCTCTTAAAAATTAAAAGAAAAGACAAACAAACAAATGAAGGAACTGAGCAAAACCATCCTGGATCAAAAACAGAAGTAGAAACAACTAAGAAATCACAAAGTGAGACAACTTTGGAGATAGAAAACCTTGAGAAGAAATCAGGGGCCATAGATGCACATATCAAGAACAGAATACAAGGGAGAGAAGAAAGAGTCTCAGATGCCGAAGATACCATAGTAACCATTGACTCAACAGTCAAAGAAAATGCAAAATGCAAAAAGCTTGTATCACAGAACATCCAGGAAATCCAGGACACAATGAGAATACCAAACCTAAGGATTATAGATATAGATGAGAGTGAAGATTCACAACTGAAAGGGTCAGCAAATATCTTCAACAAAATTATGGAAGAAATCTTTCCTAACTTAAAGAGAGATGTGCCCATGAATATACAAGAAGCCTACAGAACTCCAAACTGACTGGACCTGAGCAGAAATACCTCCTGTCACATAATAATCAAAACCCCAAATGCACTAAACAAAGAAAGAATATTAAAGGCAGTAACAGAGAAAGGCCAAGTAACATACAAAGGAAGACCTATCAGAATCACACCAGACTTCTCACCAGAGACCATGAAAGCTAGAAGTTCCTGGGCAGATCTCATGCAGACTCTAAGAGAACACAAATGTCAGCCAAGACTACTATACCCAGCAAAACTCTCAATCATTATAGATGGAGAAACCAAGATATTCCATGACAAAACCAAATTTACACAATAACTTTCCACAAACCCAGCTCTGCAAAGACTAATAAGAGGAAAACTCCAATACAAGGAAGGAAACTACACCCTGGAAAAAGCAAGATAGTTACCTTCTTTACCCAAAGAAGATAACCACTCAAATATAAAAATAACATGAAAAATGATCAATATTCCTTAATATCTATTAACATCAATGGACTCAATTCCCCAATAAAAAGACATAGACTAACAGAATAGATAAGGAAACAGGACCCTACATTTTGCTACATACAGGAGACACACCTCAGTGTCAAAGACAAAATCTACCTTAGAGTAAAAGGCAGGAAGTCAATTTTACAAGCCAATGGTCTCAGGAAACAAGCCGGAGTAGCAATTCTAATATCAGATAAAATTCACTTCCAACTTAAAGTCATCAAAAGAGACACAGAACGACACTTCTTGCTGGTCAAAAGAAAAATACACCAGGAAGAACTTTCAATTCTGAACATCTATGCTCCAAATGCAAGGGCACGCTCATTCACAAAATAAACTTTACAAAATCTCGAAGCACACATTGCACCTAACACAATAATTGTGGGTGACTTCAACAATCCACTCTCCTCAATGGACCAATCGGGAAAACAGAAACTAAACAGGGAATCAGTAAATCTAATTGACGCTTTGGACCAATTGGATTTGGCTGATATTTATTGAACATTTCACCCTAAAGCAAAAGAATATACCTTTTTCTCAGAACCTCAGGTTTCCTTTTCTAAAATCGACCATGTCACAAGCCAGGCCTCACAAAACATAAGAAGATCGAACTAATCCCATGCCTCCTATCAGATCACTATGGAATAAGAGTGGTTTTCAATAGCAACATAAACAACAGAAACCCACATACGCATGGAGGCTGACCCATATTTTACTCAATGACACCTTGGCCGAAGGTAAAATAAGGAAAGAAATCAGAAACTTTTTAGAATTTAATGAAAACGAAGGCACAACATACCCAAATGTTGGGAACACAATGAAAGCAGTGCTAAGAGGAAAACTCATAGCCCTGAGTGCCTCCAAAAAGAAAATGGAGAGAGCATACACTAGCAACTTAACGACACACCTGAAAGCCCTGGAACAAAAAGAAGCCAATTCACCCAGGAGGAGTAGAAGACAGGAAATCATCCAACAAAGGGCTGAAATCAATCAAGTAGACACATAGAGAACCATACAAAGAATCAACGAATCCAGGAGCTGGGTCTTTGAGAAAATCAACCAGATAGATAAAGCCTTAGCCAGAATGACCAAAGGGCACAGAGAAAATATCCAAATTAAGAAAATTAGAAATGGCTGGGCCTTGGTGGCGCACGCCTGTAATCCCAGCACTCTGGGAGGCAGAGGCAGAGAGATTTCTGAATTCGAGGCCAGCCTGGTCTACAGAGTGAGTTCCAGGACAGCCAGGGCTATACAGAGAAACCCTGTCTCGGAAAAAAAAAAAAAAAAAAACAAAAAACAAAAACAAATCCAAGAAAATTAGAAATGAAAAGGAGGATAGCACAACAGAAACTGAGGAAATTGAAAAAACCATCAGATCCTACTTCAAAAGCCTATACTCAACACAACTGGAGAATCTGGAGGAAATGAACAATTTCCTAGACAGATACCAAATACCAAAATTAAGTCAGGACCAAATAGATCATCTAAAAAATCCCATACCCTCTAAAGAAATAGAAGGGGTCATAGAAATTCTTCCAACCAAAAAAAGCACAGGACCAGATAATTTCAATGCAGAATTATGTCAGACCTTCAAAGAACACCTAACACCAATACTCTTCAAACTATTCCAGAAAATAGAAACAGAAGGAACACTAACCAATTCCTTCTATGAAGCTACAATTATGCTGATACCAAAACCACAAAAAGATCAAACAAATAAAGAGAACTTCAGACCAATTTCTCTTATGAACATCGATTCAAAAACACTCACTAAATTCTTGCCAACCGAATCTAAGAATACATAAAAACAATCATCCACAATGATCAAATAAGTTTTATCCTAGGGATGCAGGGTTGGTTCAATATACAGAAATCCATCAATGCAATCCACTACATAAACAAACTCAAAGAGAAAAAAAACACATGGCATTTGACAAAATTCAGCATCCTTTCATGCTTAAAGCCTTGGAAAAAACAGGAATTAAAGACGTATACCTAAACATAGTAAAAGCAATATACAGAAAACCAGTAGCCAGCATCAAACTAAATGGAGCAAAACAAGAAGCAATCCCACTAAAATCAGGGACTAGAAAGGGCTGCCCCCTTTCTCCTTATCTTTTCAATATTGTACTTGAGGTACTAGCTCATGTAATTAGACAACATAAGGAGGTCAAAGGGATACAAATTGGAACGGAAGAAGTCAAACTATCATTATTTGCAGATGATATGATAGTCTACCTAAGTGACCCAAAAATCCCCACTAGAGAACTCCTACAGCTGATAAACAACTTCAGCAAAGTGGCAGGTTATAAAATCAACTCACGCAAATCAGTACCCTTCGTATACTCAAAGGATAAGCAGGCTGAGAAAGAAATTAGGGAAATGACACCCTTCACAATAGCTTCAAACAGTATAAAGTACCTTGGGGTGACTCTTACCATACATGTGAAAGATCTGTATGACAAGAACTTCAAGACTCAGAAAAAGGAAATAGAAGACCTCAAAAAATAGAAAAACCTCCCGTGCTCATGGATCAGCAGGATTAATATAGCTAAAATGGCCATTTTGCTAAAAGCAATATACAGATTCAACAAATACCCATCTAAATCCCAACTCAATTCTTCAAAGAGATAGAAAGAGCAAATCTCAAATTCATCTGGAATAACAAAAAACCCAGGATAGCTAAAACTATTCTCAACAACAAAAGAACTGCTTGGGGAATCAGTATCCCTGACCTCAAGCAATTCTACCAGGCAATAGTGTTAAAAAACTGCATGGTATTGGTACAGTGACAGCCAGGTGGATCAATGGAAGAGGATTGAAGATCAAGAAATGAACCACACACCTATGTGCACTTAATCCTTGACAAAGGGCCTGAAAATATCCAATTTAAAAAGGATAGCCTTTTCAACAAATGCTGTTGGTTCAACTGGAGGTCAGCATGCAGAAGAATGCGAATTGATCCATCCTTTCCTTCTTGTTCTAAGCTCAACTACAAATGGATAATAGACCTACACGTAAAGCCAGACACTCTGAAGCTAATAGAAAAGAAACTGGGGAAGACCCTTGAGGACATCAGTACAGGGGGAAAGTTTCTGAATAGATCACCAATAGCATATGCTCTAAGATCAATAATTGACAAATGGGAACTCATAAAGTTACAAAGTTTCTATAAGGCAAAGGATACCATCAAAAGGACAAATCAGGAAACAACAAATTGGGAAACGATCTTCACCAACCATACATCAGATAGAGGGCTAATATCCAATATATGCAAAGAACTCAAGAAGTTAGCCGCCAGAAAACCAAATAACCCTATTAAAAATGGGGTACCGAGTACAACAAAGAATTTTCACCTGAAGAACTTCAGATGGCAGAGAAGCATCTTAGAAACTGCTCAAGTTCATTAGTCATTAGGGAAATGCAAATCAAAACAACCCTGAGATTTCACCTTACACCAGTCAGAATGGCTAAGATTAAAAACTCAGGAGACAGGAGGTGTTGACGAGGATGTGTAGAAAAAGGAACACTCCTCCACTGCTGGTGGGGTTGCAAATTGGTACAACCACTCTAGAAATCAGTTTAGTGGTTCCTCAGAAAACTGGGCATGTCACATCAGGAAGATCCTGCTATACCACTACTGGGCATATACCCAGAGGATTCCCCAGCATGTAATAAGGATACTTGCTCCACTATGTTCATAGCAACCCTATTTATAATAGCCAGAAGCTGGAAAGGATCCAGGTATCCCTCAACAGAAGAATGGATGCAAAAAAATGTGGTATATATACACAATGGAGTACTATATATCCATTAGAAACAATTATTTCATGAAATTTTAGGTAAATGGATGGAGCTGGAGAACATCATCCTAACTGAGGTAACCCAGTCTCAAAAGGTCAATCATGGTATGCACTCACTAATAAGTGGATATTAACCTAGAAACCTGGAATACCCAAAACATAATCCACACATCAAATGAGGTACAAGAAGAACAGAGTAGTGGCCCCTTGTTCTGGAGAGACTCAGTGTAGCAGTATAGGGCAAAACCAGAACAGGGAAGTGGGAAGGGGTGGGTGGGAGAACAGGGGGAGGGAAGGGGGCTTATGGAACTTTCGGGGAGTGGGGGGCCAGAAAAGGGGAAATCATTTAAATATAAATAAAAAATATATCGAAAAAAAAAAAAGAAATCTCCCAGGATAGCACTGTTCCTCACATATACTTTTACCAGTAAGATCAAAGGAGGCCACAGTGGAGGTCAGGTATCTAGAGATTGGATTATCAGAATGGAATCACAGCCTTTCCTGCATTCCAGAGCCACACAGGACATACAGGTGGCAGAGACTAGGGGCTCACCCACTTGTTCTTCGACCACTCAGAAGCATCTGGAGCCTACAAGTAAGAGAGGCATCTGAGACTGTCACCTTCTAACTCAGCGTAGCTGTGCCAGCAGTTCAATCCGTAAATCTTCTTCTGCTTTCTAATGTACTGTTATTTAATGTCAAAAAAAGAAAATAAATGAAAAATTTAGTGGAGATATTTTCTGAAGAAACTGAAGATTTTCATAAAACATATATATGATAAAATTAAGGATTACATAGTGTTTTTGATAAAATTGAAGATTTATTCAGAAAAACACTCAGATACAATTCTAGGCATACAAGTGCATTTAGAATATAATAGAAAAGAAGTGTAAATATTTTTTGAATATACTGAAGATTTTCATCTAACCTGTGTGTGAGAAAATTGAGGATTACCTAGGATAACTGATAATATTGAAGATAATTTGGAGAAAAATCAGATATAATAATTGGCATATAATTACTTTTAGAATATCAATTAAAAATGAAGCGGAAACATTTTCTGATAAAACTGAAGATTTTCATATAACATGTATCACAAAGTTGAGGATTGCATAGGATAATTTATAAAATAATTTCTTGAAAAAACCCTCTGATACAAATCTAGGCATACAAATGCATGTAAAATATAAATGAAAAATGAAGTAGAGATATTTTCTGAAAAGAACTGAAGATTATCAAAGAACATAAGAATGATAAAATTGAGGATTACCTAGGGTTTTTGAAAAAAATTGAAGAAAAGTTTCAGAAAAACACTCAGATAAAATTCTAGGCATACAAATACATTTAGAATAAAATAGAAAAAGAAGTGTAGATATTTTTTTAATATAATGAAGCTTTTCATCTAACCTGTTTGTGAAATTTGAGGATTACATAGAATATTTGATAATATTGAAGATTTTTTTGGAAAAAAACTCAGATCAAATAATAGCCATACATATACATTTAGGATATAATTGAAAATGATGTGATAATATTTTCTGATAAAACTGAAGATCCTTATATGACAAATGTATCATTAAATTGAGGACTACATAGGATAAGTGACAATATAAATATTTTCTGAAAAAACACTCAGATACAATGCTAGGCATAGAAGTACATTTAGAATATAAAGGAAAAAGGAAGTGGAGAGACTGTCTGATAAAACTGAAGATTTTCACAAAACATATGTATGATGAAATTGAGGATTACATCCTGTTATTGATAATATCGAAGATATATTTATAAAAACACTCAGATATAAAATAGGGTAATTTATAATTTATAAACTAATTTATAAATTAATTTAAAAAAAATGATCTGATACAAATCTAGGCATACAAATGAATTTAGAATATAAACCAAAAATGAAGTGGAGTTATTATCTGAAAAAACTGAAGATTTTCATACAACATATGTATGATTAAATTCAGGATTACATAGTGTTTTTAATAAAATGGAAGATATATTCAGAAAAACTCTCATATACAGTTCTAGGCATACAAATGCATTTAGAATATAATTGAAAAATAAGTGTAGATATTTTTTGAATATACTGGAGATTTTCATCTAACCTGTGTGTGAGAAAATTGAAGATTACATAGGATAATTGATAATATTGAAGAATTTTTTGGAAAAAATAGATAAATAATAGGCATATAAATACACTTAGTAAATAATTAAAAGTGAAGTGGAAATATTTTCTGATAAAAATGAAGATTTTCATATATCATGTTTCATAAAATTGATGATTACATAAAATAATAGATAATATAAAAATTTTAGAAGAATCTTAGTTACAATGTTAGGCATACTAAAGCATGTAGATGATAATTGAAAAAGTAAGTGGTGAAATTTTTAGATAATACTGAAGATTTACATCTAACTTGTGTGTGATAAAATTGTGGATTATGTTGGACAGTTCATAAAATTGATGCTATTTTGGAAAAAATTCAGATAAAATTATAGGCACATAAATAGAATTACAATATAATTGTTAAATGAAGTGGAAACATTTTCTGATAATACTAAAGATTTTCATATAATTTATATATCAAAATTGTGGATTATATAGAATTATTGATAACATAAAATTTTTTGGAAAAATATTCAAATAAAATGCTAGGTATACAAATTCATTTAGAATATAAATGAAAACGGAATTGGAGACATTTTCCATAAAAACATCCAGATACTAATCCAGGCATACAAATGCATTTAGAATACAACTGAAAATAAGTTTCGATATTTTTTGAATGTACTGAAGATTTTCACCTAACCTGTGTGTCAGAAAATTGAAGATTACATAGCATAATTGATAATATTGAAGATTTTTTAGAAAAAAATCAGATAAAATAATAGGCATATAATTACATTTGGAATATATTTTAAAAATGAAGTGAAAACATTTTGATAAAACTGAAAATTTTCATATAACATATCTATTACATAGTTGAGCATTACATAGGATAAGTTACAAAATAAAACTTTTGGAAATTACTTTCATACACATCTAGGCACAAAAATGCAATTAAAATATAAATGAAAGGTGAAGTGGAGATATTTTCTTATAAAACTGAATATTATCATAGAACATATGTATGATAAAATTGAAGATTATTGTTTTTGATAAAATTGAAAAAATGATAAAGAAAAACAGTCAGATACAATTGTAGGCATTTAGAATAAAATTGAAAAAAGGTGTAAATATTTTTATAATATAATGAAGCTTTTCATGTAACATGTTTGTGAAAATTATGGATTACATAGAATAATTGAAGATATTGAAGTTTTTTGAAAAACTCAGATAAAATAATAGGCATAAAAATACATTTAGGATATAACTGAAAAATGAAATGGTAATATTTTCTGATAAAACTGAATATTTTTATATGACAAATGATAAAATTGAGGATTACATAGTGTTTTTGATAAAATTGAAAAAATGATTCAGAAAACAATCAGATACAATTCTAAGCATAGAAATGCATTTAGAATGAAACTGAAAAAGAAGTGTAGACATTTTTGAATGTAAAGAAGCTTTTCATCTAACATGTTTGTGAAAATTATGGGTTACATAGAATAATTGATAATATTGAATATTTTTGGCAAAAACTCAGATAATATAATAGGCATACAAATATTTTAGGATAAAATTGAGAAATGATGTGGTAATGCATACTGATAAAAATGAAGATTTTTATATGACAGATGTATCATAAAATTGAGGATTGCATAGGAAAAGTGATAATATAAATATTTTTTGGAAATACACTCAGACACAATGCTAGGCACAGATATTCATTTAGAATATAATTGAAAAAGTAAGTGTAGATATTTTGTGATAATTCTGAAGCTTTTCATCTAACCTGAGTGTGGAAAAAAATTGAAGACTACATAGGATAATAGATAATATTGAAGAATCTTTGGAAAAATCTAAGATAAAATAATAGGTATATAAATACATTTAGGAGATAATTGAAAATGAAGTGGAAACATTTTCTGATAAAACTGAAGAATTTCATATAACAGGTTTCATAAAATTGATGATTACATAAGATAATACATAACATAATTTTTTGGAAGAAATTCAGATACAGTGATAGGCAAACAAAAGCATGTTGAATATAATTGACATCTCACTTGTGTGTGATAACATTGTGGATTATATAGGACAGTTCATAATATTGAAGATTTTGGAAAAAATTATGATCAAATTATAGGCATATAATAGATTTACAATATAATTGATAAATGAAGTGGAAACATTTTATCTTAAAACTGAAGATTTTCATATAATTTATGTATCAAAAATTGAAGATTATGTAGAATTACTAATATAAAAATTTTTGGAAAAACATTCAGATAAAATGCGAGGAATACAAATTTATTTAGCATATAAATGAAAAGTGAAGTCGAGACATTTTATGAAAAATACTGAATATTTTCATAAAACATATCTATGATAAAATTGAGAAATATACAGGATAACTGATAATATTGAAGATTTTTTGGAAAAATTCAGAAAGCATAATAGGGATATAAATACATTTAGCATATAATTGAAAAATGAAATGGAAACTTTTTTTTTTGAAAAACACTCTGATACAAAACTAGGCATACAAATCCATTTAGAATATAAGTGAAAAATGAAGTGAAGGTTTTATATGAAAAAACAGAAGATTTTCATACAAAATATGTATGATAAAATTGAGGATTACATATTGTTTTTGATAAAAATGAAGATATATTTAGAAAACACTCAGATACAATTCTAGGCATACAAATGCATTTAGAATATAGTTGAAAAGAAGTGTAGATTTTTTTTAATGTACTGAAGATTTTCATCTAACCTGTGTGTGAGAAAATTGAGGATTTTTTCAGATAATTGATAATATTTAAGATATTTTGGAAAAAAATCAGATAAAATAATAGACATATAATTACTTTTAGAATATCATTTAAAAATGAAGTGGAAACATTTTTGGATAAAACTGAACATTTTCATATAACATATGTATCACAAATTGAGGGTTACATAGGATAATTTATAAAATAAATTTTTTGAAAAACACTCTGATGCAAATCTAGGCATATATATGCATTTAGAATATAAATGAAAATTAAAGTGGAGATATTTTCTGAAAAAACTGAAAATTTTCATAGAACATATGAATGATAAAATTGAAGATTACATAGTGTTTTTTAAAAAAAATTGAAGAAAAATTTCAGAAAAACACTCAGATACAATTCTAGGGATATAAATGCTCTCAGAATAAAATTGAAAAAGAAGTGTAGATATTTATTTAGTATGATGAAGCTTTTCATCTGTTTGTGAAAATTGAGGATTACATAGAATAATTGATAATATTGAAGTTTTTTTTAAAAAAACTCAGATCAAATAATAGGCATACCTATACATTTAGGATATAATTGAAAAATGAAGTGGTATTATTTTCTGATAAAACTGAAGATTCTTATATGACAAATGTATCATTAAATTGAGGATTACATAGGATAAGTAATAATATAAATATTTTTTTGGAAAAACACTCATACAATTCTTGGCATAGAAATGCATTTAGAATATAATTGAAAAATTAAGTGCAGATATTATGTGATAATACTGAAATTTTCATCTAACCTGAGTGTGAAAAAATTGAGGACTACATAGTATATCTGATAAAATTGAAGACATCTTGGAAAAAAATCTTAGATAAAATCATAGGCATATAAATACATTTAGGAGATAATTAAAAATGAAGTGGAAACATTTTCTGATAAAAATGAAGATTTTCATATAACAGGTTTCATAAAATTGATGATTACATAAGATAAGAGATAATATAAAAATTTTTGGAAGAAACTCAGATAAAATGATAGGGATAGGAATGCATGTAATTGAAAAAGGAGGTGGCGACATTTTTAGATAATACTGAAGATTTACATCTCACTTGTGTGTGATAACATTGTGGATTATATAGGACAGTTCATAATATTGAAGATTTTTTGGAAATAATTCAGATAAAATAGGCATGTAAATATATTTATGATATAATTGATAAATGAACTGGAAACATTTCCTGAAAAAAGTGAGGATTTTAATATACATATGCATCACAACATTGAGGATTACATAGGATAAATTATAATATTGAATATTTTAATAAAAACTCAAAAAAATGATAGGAATAAAAATGCATTTAGAATATAAAGGAAAAAGAAAGTGGAGACATTTGCTGATAAAACTGTAGATTTTCATAAAACATATCTATGATAAAATTGAGGATTACATTCTGTTATTGATAAAATAGAACATTCATTTATAAAAACACTCAGTTTTAAAATAGGATAATTTATAACTTATAAAATAATTTATAAAATAATTTTTTTAAAAAATGCTCTGCTACACATCTAGGTATACAAATGCATTTAGAATATAAATGAAAAATGAAGTGAAGGTGTTATCTGAAAAACTGAAAATATTCATACAACATATGCATGATAAAATTGAGGACTACATAGTGCTTTGATAAAATTGAAGATTTATTCAGAAAAACACTCAGATACAATGCTAGGCATACAAATGCATTTAGAATATAATAAAAATAAGGATAGATTTTTTTAATATAATGAAAATTTTCACCTATCCTGTACAAGAAAACTGAGAATTCCATAGGGTAATTGACATTATTGAAGATTTTTTTGGAAAAAATCAGATTAATAATAGGCATGCAAATGCTTTTAGGATATAATTGATAAATGAATTGGAAGGTTTTTTCTGATAAAACTGATTATTTTCATATAAAATATGTATCAAAAATTGAGGATTGTATAGAATATAAAAATTTTTTTTTGGAAAAACACACTCATAAAATCTAGGCATACAAATACATTTAGAATATAAATGAAAAATGAAGAGGAGATATTTTCTGAAAATGCTGAATATCTTCATAGAACATATGTATGAAAAAATTGAGGATTACATAATATTTTTGAAAAATTGGAGAAATGATTCAGAAAAACACTCAGATACAATTCTAGGCATACAAACGCATTTAGAATAAAATTTAAAAAGAAGTGTAGGCATCTTTTTGAATGTAATGAAGCTTTTTATATAACCTGTTTGTAAAAATTGAGGATTACATAGAATAATTGATAATATTGAAGTTTTTTGGGAAAAAAATCATAAAATAATAGGTATACAAATACTTTTAGGATATAATAGAAAAATGAAGTGGTAACATTTTCTGATAAAAATAAGGATTTTTATATGACAAATGTATCATAAAATTGAGGATTACATAGTATAAGTGATAATATAAATATTTTTTGGAAAAACAATCAGATACAATTCTAGGCATAGAAATGCCTTTAGAATATAATTGAAAAAAGTAAGTGTAGACATTTTGTAATAATACTGAAGATTTTCATCTAACCCGAGTATGGAAAAATTGAAGACTACATAGGATAATTGATAATACTTTAGTTTTTTTGAAAAAAAAATCACATAAAATAATAGGCATATAAATACATTCAGGAGATAATTAAAAATGAAGTGGAAAAATTTTTGGTAAAACTGAAGATTTTCATATAACAGGTTTCATAAAATTGATGATTACATAAGATAATAGGTAATATAGATTTTTTTTGGAAGAAACTCATATACAATGATAGGCATATGAATGCATGTAGAATATAATTGAAAAAGGAAGTGGCAACATTTTATAAAATACTGAATATCTACATCTAACTTGTGTGTGATTAAAATTGTGGATTATATAGGACAGTTCATAAAACTGGAGATATTTTGGAAAAAAATCGTTAAAATAATAGGCATATAAATACATTTAGGATATAATTGATAAGCAAAGTGGAAACATATAATGATAAAACTGAAGATATTCATATAACTTATGTATCATGAAATTGAGGATTACGTAGGATTATTGATAATATCAAAATTATTTGGAAAAACACTCAGATACAATGCTAGGCATACAAATGCATTAAGAATATAAACGAAAATGAAAGTGGAGACATTTTCTGAACAAACTGAAGATTTTCATAAAACATATGTATGAATAAATTGGGGATTATACAGGATAACTCATAATATTGACGATTTTTTTGGAAAAAATTCAGATAATAAAAGGTATATAATTACATTAATAATATAATTGAAAAATATACTGGAGAAATTTTCTGATAAAACTGAAGATTTTCATAAAACATATGTATGATGAAATTGAGGATTACATAGTGTAATTGATAAAATTGAAGATTTATTTGTAAAAACACTCAGACATAAAATAGGATAATTTATAATATATAAAATAATTTATAAAATAAATTTTTTTGAAAAATGCTCTGATACAAATCTAGGCATACGAATGCATTTAGAATATAAATGAAAATTGAAGTGGAGGTATTATCTGAAAATACTGAAGATTTTCATATAACATATGTATGATAAAATTGAGGATTCCATAGTGTTTGGATAAAATTGAGTTTTTATGCAGAAAAACACTAAGATACAATTCCAAAATTGAGGATTACATAGGATAATTGTTAATATAGAAGATTGTTTGAAAAAAACTCAGATAAAAATTTAGGCATATAAATACCTTTAGAATATAATTTAGAAATGAAGTAGAAACATTTTCTGATGAAACAGAAGATTTTCATATAACATATGTATCAAAAAGTTGAGGGTTACATAGAATAATTTATAAAATATTTTTTTTGGAAAAACACTCTGATACAAATCTGGGCATATAAATGCATTTAGTATATAAATGAAAAATGAAGTGTAGATATTTTCTGAAAAAAACTGAAGATTTTCATGTAAAATATGTATGATATGTAAAATATAACTTATATATCATAAAATTTTCATATAACATATGTATAATATGTTGTACATATTATACATACAATATACATAAAAATATTTCGAAAAACACTCAGATGTAACCTGTTTCATAAATTTGATGATTACATAAGATAATAGCTAATATAAAATTTTTTGTAAGAAATTCAGATACAATGATAGGCATACGAATGCATATAGAATATAATTGAAAAAGGAATTGGTGACATTTTTAGATAATACTGAAGATTTACATCTAACTTGTGTGTGATAGTATTGTGGATTATATAGGACAGTTCATAATATTGAACATTTTTTAGAAAAAAATCAGTTAAAATAATAGGCATATAAATACTTTTATGATATAATTGATAAATGAAGTGGAAACATTTTCTGATAAAACTGAAGGTTTTCATATAACTTATATATCATAAAATTGAGGTTAACAGGATTTTTGATAATATAAAATTATTTGGAAAAAGACACAGATACAATGCTAGGCATACAAATGCATTAAGAATATAAATGAAAATAGAAGTGGAGACATTTTCTTAAAAAACTGAAGATTTTTATAAAACACATGTATGATAATATTGAGGATTATACAGGATAAATGATAATATCAAAGATTTTTTTGAAAAAATTCAGATAATTTAATAGACATAATTACATTTAGGATACAATTGAAAAATGAAGTGGAAACATTTTCTGAATATACTGAAGATTTTCATCTACTCTGTGTCTGAGAAAATTGAAGATTACATGTGATAATTGATAATATTGAAGATTTTTTTGGAAAACAACTCAGATAAAATAATAGGCACATAAATACATTTAGGAGATAATTCTATCAGACCTTCAAAGAAGATCTAACACCAATACTCTTCAAATTATTCCACAGAATAGAAACAGAAGGAGCACTACCCAATTCCTTCTACGAAGCCACAATTCTGCTGATACCAAAACCACACATAGATCCAACAAAGAAAGAGAACTTCAGAACAATTTCCCTTATGAACATCGATGCAAAAATACTCAATAAAATTCTTGCGAACCAAATCTAAGAACACATAAAAACAGTCATCCACCAAGAACAAGTAGGCTTTATCCCAGGGATGCAGGGTTGGTTCAATATACGGAAATCCATCAATGCAATCCACTACATAAACAAACTCAAAGAAAAAAACCACATGGTCATTTCATTGGAGGCTGAAAAAGCATTTGACAAAATTCAGCATCCTTTCATGCTTAAAGTCTTGGAAAGAACAGGAATTCAAGGCCCATACCTAAACATAGTAAAAGCAAAATAGAGCAAACTGGTAGCCAGCATCAAACTAAATGGAGAGAAACTTGAAGCAATCCCACTAAAATCAGGGACTAGACAGGGCTGGCCCCTTTCTCCTCATCTTTTCAATATTGTACTTGAGGTACTAGCTGGCGCAATTAGACAACATAAGGAGGTCAAAAAGATGCAAATTGGAAAGGAAGAAGTCAAACTATCATTATTTGCAGATGATATGATAGTCTACCTAAGTGACCCAAAAAACTCCACTAGAGAACTCCTACAGCTGATAAACAACTTTAGCAAAGTGGCAGGTTATAAAATCAACTCAAGCAAATCAGTAGCCTTCCTATACTCAAAGGATAAGCAGGCTGAGAAACAAATTAGGGAAAAGACCCCTTTCAAATTGCATAACAAATGACTCCCATGAAGAAGTGTGGAGAGGGTCCTGATCCTGGAAAGGATTGAGCTAGCATTGGAAGGGAATATAAGGACAGAGAAAAAGGAGGGAGGTGATTGGAGAAGGGATGGAGAAAAGAAGGTTTATGGGACATATGGGGAGGGGGGATCTGAGAAAGGGGAAATCATTTGGAATGTAAACAAAGAATATAGAAAATAAAAATATTAAAAAAATAATTGTAAATAAAATTTATATTGAATAAAAAACAAAAAAGAATATAACTGAAAAATAATTGTAGATATTTTTGAATATATTGATGATATTCATTTAACCTGTTTATGAAAATTGAGGATTATATAGAATAATTGATAATATTAAAGTTTTTTTCTGGAAAAATATCAGATAAAATAATAGCTATACAAAATCTTTGAGGATATAATTGAAAAATGAAATGGTAACATTTTCTGATAAAACTGAAGATTTTCATATAATATATGTATCATAATATTGAGGATTATATAGGGTAATTGATAATACAAATATTTTTTTGAAAAAACTCAGATACAATGATAGGCATACTAATGGATTTAGAATATAAATAAAAAAGAAGTGGAGATATTTTCTGAATGAACAGAATGTTTTCATACAACATAAATATGTAAAGTTGAGGATTACATGCAGTTATTGATAAAGTTGAAGATTTGTTTGGAAAAAGTCAAATACAATGCTAGGCATACAAATGCATTTAAAATATAATTGAAATAAGAGTGTAGACATTTTCTGATAAAACTGAAGATTTTCATCTAACCTGTGTGTGATAAAATTGAGTATTACATGGGATAATTGATACTATTGAAGAATTGTAGGAAAAAATTAGATAAAATAATAGGCTTATATATACATTTAAGATACAATTGGAAAATAAAGTGGAAACATATTCTGATAAAACTGAAGATATTCATATAATATATGTCTGAAAAATTTAGGATTACATAGGATTATTGATAATATAAAAATTATTTGGAAAAACACTCAGATGCAATGCTAGGCTTATAAACGCATTAAGAACATAAATGAAAAGAGAAGTAGAGACATTTTATGAGAAAACTGTTGATTTTCATTAAAAATATGTATGAAAAATTGAGCATAATACAGGATAACTGATAATATTGAAGATTTTTGGAAAAATTCTGATAATATAATAGGCATATAATTACTTTTACGATATATTTGAACAATGAACTGGAAACATTTTCGGATAAAACTGAAGATATTCATATGCATATGCATCATAAAATTTAGGATTACATAGGAAAATTTATAATGTTGAATATTTTTAATGAAAACTCAGATAAAATGATAGGCATAAAATACATTTACATTATAAAGGAAAACGAAGTGGAGATATTTTCTGATGAAACTGAAGATTTTCATAATATATATGTATGATGAAATTGAGGATTACATAGTGTTATTGATAAAATCGAAGAATTATTTATAAAAACACTCAGATATAAAAAAGGAAAATTTATAATTGATAAATTAATTTATAAGTTTTTTGAAAAATGCTCTGCTACAAATCTAGGCATACAAATGCATTTAGAATATAAATGAAAAATGAAGTGGAGTTATCTGAATAAACTGAAGATTTTCATACAACATATGCATGATAAAATTGAAGATGATGTAGTGTTTTAGATAAAATTTAAGATTTATGCAGAAAAAACTGAGATACAATTCTTGGCATACAATTGCATTTATACAAGAATTGAAATATAAGTATAAATATTTTTGAAAATAATGAAGATTTTCATCTATCCTGTATGTGAAAATTGAGGATTAC
Source organism: Apodemus sylvaticus (assembly GCF_947179515.1). Classification (NCBI taxonomy): domain Eukaryota; kingdom Metazoa; phylum Chordata; class Mammalia; order Rodentia; family Muridae; genus Apodemus; species Apodemus sylvaticus. Next base: position 96,631,936 of record NC_067484.1, on the reverse strand, counting down.
ATAGAATAGTTGATAATACTGAATATTTTTGGAAAAAAAACTCAGATTAAATAATACACATAAAATACACTTAGGATATAATTGATAAATGAAGTATTAACATTTTCTAATATAACTAAAAAATTTCATATAACAGATGTATCACAAAATTGAGGATTACAGAGAATAATATTTAAAATAAAATTATTATAAAACATTCTGATACAAACCTAGGCATACAAATGCGTTTAGTATATGAATGAAAAATGAAGTGGAGGTATTATATGAAAAACCTGAAAATTTTCATATAAAATATGTATGATAAAATAGAGGATTATATAGTGTTTTTGATAAAATTGAAGTTTTATTGAGAAAAACACTCAGAAACAATCTAGGCATAGAAATGCATTTATATTATAATTTGCAAAAGAAGTGTAGATATTTTTGAATATAATGAAGATTTTCATCTATTCTCTGTGATAAAATTGTGGATTACATAGAATAATTGATAATATTGTATTTTTTGGGAAAAATCTCAGATAAAATAATAGGCATACAAATACTTTGTAGATATACTTGAGAAATTAAGTGGTAACGTTTTGTGGTAAAACTGAATATTTTCATATATCATATGTATCACAAAATTGAGGATTACATAGGATAATTTATAAATATTTTTTTTGGAAAAACACTCTGATAAAAATCTAGGCATACGTGCAGTGGAACCAAAGCGACACAGGGTCCAGTTAGGCCCTGCGCCCACGACCACTGACCTTCGCTGACCAGCCGGGTGGCAAGCAGCTGCGGTTGTGCGGCGCCTTTCCTGCATGGAAGCCACTTCAGAACTCGGCCTCCCACCAGTCAGGAGAGGTGCATCCATCTTGGTTTCGGACTCCAGGGATCGGACAGACTGAGGTACACAAACATAATCCGAGGCCAACACCGCAGTGGTCTGAGCCCGACGGGCGTTGGCCTGCACCCAGGCCCTGGGCTGGTCGGGGAGCCATCTGGGTGCCAACCCAGCCAGGAGGTTTTTGCCCAGGACTGCGCGCGCGCCGACATTTTGCCTGCAGGACGACAGAGAGCTCTGGGGGGCCTACCTGTAACAGGCATAGCCTGAGACTAACAAAGCGGGGGTCTAGTCCACAAAAGGCACAGGACTGACCCCAAGAACTGGGCGACTTGGTGGGCCATCTGTGAGTCAACCCGCCCAGGAGGTTGTTAGCACAGCAGACTCTCCCAGCGCTTTCAGGGAGCGCGAGCGCGCACGCCCACCATCCTAGTCACCTGGCGGACCCAATTAACAGTCATAGCACTAGGGGAACTTTGCTCGGACCTTGGCCTCCCAGGCTTTTGCCTGGACTCAGGGACTGGGCGGCCTGGCTAACCTTGTGTGCGCCAGCCCTGTTGGCGGATCGGCTGCCCAGCGGAGTGATTGGAACACAGGGGAGGTCACAGCAGCATATACCGTCGGCACTCCCTGTGGGTGCACACGGGCTCCATCTGGTCCACAGACACAATCTGGGGCAAGGCCTCAGGCGGAAGCCCTCAGCTCTACTCTCTCTGCTTCTGGATCCAGATCAGCCTGGGCAGCAGCACCACATCTCCAAGTACTGCAAGAGGCTAGCTGGGCTTCTGGGCGGCGAGCTGGGAGAAGTCAGTGTGCTCCAGTGAATCCAGCTGGCCCCAGCAGGAGCCTTCGGGTGCCTGCTTTGGGATCTGAACAGCCTGGGCAGCAGCACCCTGTCTACAAGCAGTGCAGGAGGTAAGCTGTGCACCAGAGGCCAACTGGGAAGGGGCAGCTTGCACTGGTGAGTCCAGCACTGACAAGACAAACTAACACCAGTGAGAACTAGATGGCAAAAGGCAAACGCAGGAACGTCACTAACAGAAATCAAGGCAATATGGCAACATCTGAACCCAATTCTCCTCTACCAACATGTCCTGGATACCCCATCACACCAGTAAAACAAGACTTGGATTTAAAATCACTGGTCATGATGCTGGTACAGGAACACATGAAGGACATACTTAAAGAAATTCAGGAGAAAATGGATCAAAAGTTAGAAGCCCTTGCAAGGGAAACACAAAAATCATTGAAAGAAATCCAGGAGAATACAAAAGCCAACAAGGAGGAAATGCAAAAAACACTTAAAGAAATACAGGAGAACTTTGGTCAACAGGCTGAGGTCATGAAAGACGAAACACAAAAATCTCTTAAAGAAATACAGGAGAACTTTGATCAACAGGCTGAGGTCATGAAAGAGGAAACACAAAAATCTCTTAAAGAATTACAGGAAAGCACAAACAAGCAAGTGAAGGAGCTAAGCAAACCCATCCAGGATCTAAAATCAGAAGTAGAAACAACTAAGAAAACTCAAAGGGAGACAACTTTGGAGATAGAAAGCCTTGGGAAGAAATCAGGGGACAGAGATGCAAATATCAACAACAGAATACAAGAGATAGAAGAATCTCAGATGCTGAAGATTCCATAGAAACCATGGACTCAACAGTTAAAGAAAATGCAAAATGCAAAAAGTTTGTAACCCAAAATATCCAGGAAATCCAGGACACAATGAGAAGACCAAACCTAAGGATTATAGGCATAGATGAGAGTGAAGATTTACGACTTAAAGGGCCAGCAAATATCTTCAATAAAATTATGGAAGAAAACTTCCTTAACTTAAAGAGAGAGATGCCCATGAATATACAAGAAGCCTACAGAACTCCAAAAAGACTGGACCAGAACAGAAATACTTCCTGTCACATAATAATCAAAACACCAAATGTTCTAAACAAAGAAAGAATACTAAAGGCAGTAAGAGAAAAAGGCCAAGTAACATATAAAGGAAGATCTATCAGAATCACAGCAGACTTTTCACCTGAGACTATGAAGGCTAGAAGGTCCTGGGCAGATCTCATGCAGACTCTAAGAGAACACAAATGCCAACCAAAACTACTATATCCAGCAAAACTCTCAATCACCATAGATGGAGAAACTAAGATATTTCATGACAAAATCAAGTTTACCCAATATCTATCCACAAACCCAGCCCTAAAAAGGATAATAGGAGGACAACACCAATACAAGGAGCGAAACTTCACCCTGGAAAAAGCAAGATAGTAACCTTTCATCAAACCCAAAAGAAGTTAAGCATTCAAATTTAAAAAATAACGTCAAAAATGATAGGAAATAACAATCACTATTCCTTAATATCTCTTAACATCAATGGACTTAATGCCCCAATAAAAAGACACAGACTAACTGAATGGATACGTAAACAGGACCCTACATTTTGCTGCTTACAGGAAACACACCTCAGGGTCAAAGACAAACACTACCTTAGAGTAAAAGGCTGGAAGACAATTTTACAAGCAAATGGTCTCAGGAAACAAGCTGGAGTAGCCATTTTAATATCAGATAAAATTGACTTACAACCCAAAGTCATCAAAAGAGAGCCTGAGGGACACTACTTGCTGGTCAAAGGAAAAATACAAAAAGAAGAACTGTCAATCATGAACATCTATGCCCCAAATGCAAGGGCACCCTCTTTCGTAAAAGAAACTTTATTAAAACTAAAAGCACACATTGCACCTAACACAATAATTGTGGGTGACTTCAACACTGCACTTTCCTCAATGGACCGATCAGGAAAACAGAAACTAAACAGGGACACAATGAAACTAATTGAAGCTTTGGACCAATTAGATTTAACAGATATATATAGAACATTCTATCCTAAAACAAAAGAATATACCTTTTTCTCAGCACCTCATGGTACCTTCTCCAAAATCGACCATATAATTGGTCACAAGACAGACCTCAACAAATATAAGAAGATAGAACTAATCCCATGCCTCCTATCTGATCACTATGGAGTAAAAGTGGTCTTCAATAGCAACAGAAACAACAGAAAACCCACATACACGTGGAAACTGAACAATACTCTACTCAATGATACCTTGGTCAAGGAAGAAATAAAGAAAGAAATTAAAGACTTTTTAGAACACAATGAAAATGAAAACACAACATACCCAAATCTATGGGACACAATGAAAGCAGTGCTAAGAGGAAAACTCATAGCCCTGAGTGCCTCCAAAAAGAAAATGGAGAGAGCATACATTACCAGCTTAATGACACACCTGAAAGCCCTAGAACAAAAAGAAGCTATTTCGCCCAGGAGGAGTAGAAGGCAGGAAATCATCAAACTCAGGGCCGAAATCAATCAAGTAGAAACAAAGAGAACCATACAAAAAATCAACAAAACCAGGAGCTGGTTCTTTGAGAAAATCAACAAGATAGATAAACCCTTAGCCAGACTGACCAAAGGGCACAGAGAAAGTATCCAAATGAACAAACTTAGAAATGAAAAGGGAGATATAACAACGGAAACTGAGGAAATCCAAAAAATCATCAGATCCTACTACAAGAGCCTGTACTCAACACAACTGGAGAATCTGGAGGAAATGGACAATTTCCTTGACAGATACCAAATACCAAAATTAAATCAGGACCAACTAGACCATCTAAACAGTCCCATAATGCCTAAAGAAATAGAAGGAGTCATAGAAAGTCTTCCAACCAAAAAAAGCACAGGACCAGATGGCTTCAGTGCAGAATTCTACCAGACCTTCTAAGAAGAGTTAACACCAATACTCTTTAAACTATTCCACAAAATAGAAACAGAAGGAACACTACCCAATTCCTTCTACGAAGCCACAATTACGCTGATAACAAAGCCACAAAAAGATCCAACAAAGAAAGAGAACTTCAGACCAATTTCCCTTATGAACATTGATGCAAAAATACTCCATAAAATTCTTGCCAACCGAATCCAAGAACACATCAAAACGATCATCCACCATGATCAAGTAGGCTTTATCCCGGGAATGCAGGGTTGGTTCAATATACGGAAATCCATCAATACAATCCACTACATAAACAAACTCAAAGAACAAAACCACATGGTCATTTCATTGGATGCTGAAAAAGCATTTGACAAAATTCAGCATCCTTTCATGCTTAAAGTCTTGGAGAGAACAGGAATTCAAGGGCCATAACTAAACATAGTAAAAGCAATATACAGCAAACCGGTAGCCAGCATCAAATTAAATGGAGAGAAACTTGAAGCAATCCCACTGAAATCAAGGACCAGACAAGGCTGCTCCCTTTCTCCTTATCTTTTCAATATTGTACTTGAGGTACTAGCTCGGGCAATTCGACAACATAAGGAGGTCAAAGGGATACAAATTGGAAAGGAAGAAGTCAAACTATCATTATTTGCAGACGACATGATCGTCTACCTAAGTGACCCAAAGAACTCCACTAGAGAGCTCCTACAGCTGATAAACAACTTCAGCAAAGTGGCAGGTTATAAAATCAACTCAAGCAAATCAGTGGCCTTCCTATACTCAAAGGATAAGCAGGCTGAGAAAGAAATTAGGGAAATGACCCAAACACCTATGGTCACTTGATCTTCTACAAAGGAGCCGAAAACATCCAGTGGGAAAAAGATAGTCTTTTCAACAAATGGCAGTGGTTCAATTGGAGGTCACCATGCAGAAGAATGTGAATTGATCCATCCTTGTCTCCTTGTACTAAGCTCAAATCCAAATGGATCAAGGACCTCCACATAAAGCCAGACACTCTGAAGCTCATAGAAAAGAAACTGGGGAAGACCCTTGAGGACATCGGTACAGGGAGAACGTTTCTGAACAGAACACCAATAGCGTATGCTTTAAGAGCAAGAATTGACAAGATGGGACCTCATAAAATTACAAAGTTTCTGTAAGGCAAAGGACACCATCAAGAGGACAAATCGGCAACCAACAAATTGGGAAAAGATCTTCACCAATCCTACATCAGATAGAGGGCTAATATCCAATATATATAAAGAACTCAAGAAGTTAGACTCCAGAAAACCAAACAACCCTATTAGAAAATGGGGTACAGAGTTAAACAAAGAATTCTCACCTGAAGAACTTCGGATGGCGGGGAAGCATCTTAAAAAATGCTCAACTTCATTAGTCATTAGGGAAATGCAAATCAAAACAACCCTAAGATTTCATCTTACACCAGTCAGAATGGCTAAGATTAAAAATTCAGGAGACAGAAGGTGTTGGAGAGGGTGTGGAGAAAGAGGAACACTCCTCCACTGCTGGTGGGGTTGCAAATTGGTACAACCACTCTGGAAATCAGTCTGGCGGTTCCTCCGAAAACTGGGCACCTCACTTCCAGAAGATCCTGCTATAGCACTCCTGGGCATATACCCAGAAGACTCCCCACCATGTAATAAGGATACATGTTCTACTATGTTCATAGCAGCCCTATTTATAATTGCCAGATACTGGAAAGAACCCAGGTATCCCTCAACAGAAGAGTGGATGCAAAAAATGTGGTATATCTTCACAAGGGAGTACTATTCAGCCATTAGAAACAATGAATTCATGAAATTCTTAGGCAAATGGATGGAGCTAGAGAATATCATACTAAGTGAGGTAACCCAGACTCAAAAGGTGAATCATGGTATGCACTCACTAATAAGTGGATATTAACCTAGAAAACTGGAATACCCAAAACATAATCCACACATCAAATGAGGTACAAGAAGAAAGGAGGAGTGGCCCCTGGTTCTGGAAAGACTCAGTGAAACAGTATTCGGCAAAACCAGAACGGGGAAGTGGGAAGGGGTGGGTGGGAGGACAGGGGAAGAAAAGGGGGCTTATGGGACCTTCGGGGAGTGGGGGGGGCTAGAAAAGGGAAATCATTTGAAATGTAAATAAATTATATCGAATAAAAAAAATCTAGGCATACAAATGCATATAGAATATAAATGAAAAATGAAGTGCAGATATTTTCTGAAAAACTGAACATTTTCATACAACATATGGATAATAAAATTGAGGATTACACAGTGTTTTTCATAAAATTGAAGATTTATTCAGAAAAACACTCAGATGCAATTCTAAGCATACAAAAGCATTTAGAATATAATTGAAAAAGAAATGTAGATATATTTTGAATATTCTGAAGATTTTCATCTAACCTGAGTTTGAGAAAATTGAGGATTACATAGGATAATTGTTAATATTGATGCTTTTTTGGAAAGAATTGCAAATAAAATAACAGGCATATAAAAATTTTAGAAGGTAATTGAAAATGAAATGGAAACATTTTCTGATAAAACTGAAGATTTAAATATAACATATTTCATAAAATTGACGATTACATAAGATAATAGATAATATAAAATTTTTGAGAGAAACTGAGATACTATGATAGGCATATGAAAGCATGTAGAAGACACTTGAAAAAAGAAGTGGTGATATTTTAGATAATAATAAAGATTTACATCTAAATTGTTTTGTGATAAAATTGTGGATTATACAGGACATTTCATAATATTGAAGATTGTTTGGAAAAATTCAGATAAAATAATAGGCATATAAATAGATTTATGATTTAATTGATAAATGAAGTGGAAACATTTTCTGTTAAAACTGAAGATTTTCACATAATTTATCTATCAAAAAATTGAGGATTATGTAGAATTATTAATAATATAAAATTTTTTTGAAAAACATTCAGATAAAATGCTAGGAATACTAATTCATTTAGAATATAAATGAAAACGGTAGTTGAGACATTTTCTGAAAAAAACAATATTTTCATAAAACATATGTATGATAAAATTGAGTATTATACAGGATAACTGATAATATTGAAGATTTTTTTGGAAAAAAATCAGAAAATAAAATAAGCATATTGGTAGAAAATATTACATACTTTGCTAGAAATAAAATTATATTCTACATTTTTTCATATGCCAACCATTGTATCTGAGTTTCTTCCAAAAAATTTTATATTATCTATTATCTTATGTAATCATCAATTTTATGAAATTTATTATATGAAAATCTTCGTTTTTATCAGAAAATATTTCCACTTCATTTTAATTATCTCCTAAATATATTCATAAGCCCATTATTTTATCTGAGTTTTTTCAAAAAATCTTCAATATTATCAATTATCCTATGTAGTCTTCAATTTTTTCACACTCAGTTTAGATGAAATTGTTCAGTATTATAACAAAATATCTACACTTACATTTTTAATAATATTCTAAATGCATTTCTATGCCTAGCATTGTATCTGAGTTTTTTCCAAAAATATTTATATTATCACTTATTCTATGTAATCCTCAATTTTATGATACATTTTTTTCTTTAAAAATCTTCAGTTTTATCAGAATATGCGACCATTGATTTTTCAATTATATCCTAAAAGTATTTATATGCCTATTATTTTATCTGAGATTTGTTTCCAAAAAAACTTCAATATCATCAATTATTCTATGTAATCCTCAATTTTGAAAAAGATGTGAGATGAAAAGCTTGGTTATATTAAAAATTCTACACTTCATTTTTGATTTTATTCTAAATGCATTTCTATGCCTAGAATTGTATCTGAGTGTTTTTCTGAATAAATCTAAAATTTTATTCAAAAACACTATGTCATCCTCAATTTTCTCATGCATGTGTTGTATGAAAATCTTCAGTTTCTTCAAAAATATCTCCTCTTAATTTTTCATTTACATTCTAAATGAATTTATATGCCTAGATTTGTATAAGAATGTTTTCCCAAAATTTTATAAATTACCATATGTTATCCTCAATTTTGTGATTCATCTATTATATGAAAATCTTCAGTTTTATCACAAAATGTTACCACTTCATTTATCAATTATATCCTAAAAGTATTTATATGCCTATTATTTTATCTGAGTTTTTTTCAAAAAAAACTTCAATATTATCAATTATTCAATGTAATCCTCAATTTTCACAAATAGCATAGATGAAAATCTTAATTATATTCTAAAATAACTAAACTTATTTTTCAATTATATTCTAAATGCATTTGTATGCCTAGAATAGTTTCTGAGTATTTTTCTGAAAAAATCTTCAATTTTATCAAAAACACTATGTAATCCTCAACTTTATCATACATAAGTTGTATAAAAATCTTCAGTTTCTTCAGATAATACCTCCACTTCATTTTTCGTTCATATTCTAAATGCATTTGGATGCCTATATTTGATTCAGAGTGTTTTTCCAAAAAATTGTTTTATAAATTATCTTATGTAATCTTCATTTTTGTGATAAGTATGTTTTAAGAAACTCTTCAGTTTTATCAGAAAATGTTACTACTTCATTTATCAATCATATCCTACAGGTATTATTATGCCTATTCTTTTATCTGAGTTTTTTTAAAAAAAAGTTTAATATTATCAACTATTCGATATAATCCTCAATTTTTACACACAGGATAGATGAAAATCTTCATTATATTCAAAAATACCTATACTTATTTTTTCAATTATATTCTAAATGCATTTGTTTGCCGAGAATTTTATCTGAAAGTTTTTCTCAATAAATCTACAATTTTAGCAAAACAACTATGTAATCCTCAATTTTATCATGTATAAAAATATATGTTGTATGAAAATCTTCAGTTTTATCAGAAAATATTTCCACTTCATTTAACAATTATATCCTTAAATGTATTTATATGCCTATTATTTGAATTTTTTCCAAAACATCTTCAATATTATGAACTGTCCTATATAATCCACAATTTTATCACATATGATTTAGGTGTAAATCATCAGTATTATCTAATAATGTCGCCACTTCCTTTTTCTTTTTATTTTTTAAATAATTTTATTTTCTATATTCTTTGTTTACATTCCAAATGATTTCCCCTTTCCCAGATCCCCCCTCACCATATGTCCCATAAACCTTCTCTCCATCCATTCTCCAATCACCTCCCTCCTTTTTCTCTGTCCTTATATTCCCCTCCAATTCTAGATCAATCCTTTCCAGAATCAGGACCCTCTCCATACTTCTTCATGGAAGTCATTTGTTATGCGATTTGTGCCTTGGGTATTCAGAGCTTCTGGGCTAATTAATATCCCCTTATCAGGTATTGCATTCCATGTGAATTCTTTTGTGATTGGGTTACCTCACTTAGGATGATATTTTTCAGATCAAAACATTTGCCTAAAAATTTTGTGAATTCATTGTTTCTAATTGCTAAGTAATATTTCATTGTGTAAATATACCACATTTTCTGTATCCATTCCTCCTTTGAGGGACATCTGGGTTCTTTCCAGCTTCTGGCTATTATAAATAAGGCTGCTATGAACATAATGGAGCATGTGTCTTTATTGCATGCCGGGGAGTCCTTTGGGTATATGCCCAGGAGAGGTATAGCAGGGTCCTCTGGAAGTGTCATGTCCAGTTTTCTGAGGAATTGCCAAACTGATTTCCAAAGTCATTGTACCATCTTAGAGCCCCACCAGCAGTGGAGGAGTGTTCCTCTTTCTCCACATCCTCGCCAACACCTGCTGTCTCCTGAGTTTTTGACATTAGCCATTCTGACTGGTGTAAGATGAAATCTCAGGGTTGTTTTGATTTGCATTTCCCTAATGACTAATGATGTTGAGCACTTTTTAAGGTGCCTCTGGGCCATCAGAATTTCTTCAGGTGAAAATTCTTTGTTTAGATCTGTACCCTGTTTTTAATAGGGTTTTTTGGTTCCCTGGTGTCTAACTTCTTGTGTTCTTTGTATATATTGGATATTAGCCCTCTATCAGAAGTAGGGTTGGTAAATATCCTTTCCCAATTTGATGGCTGCCATTTTGTCCTTTTAACAGTGTCCTTTGCCTTATAGAAACTTTGTAATTTTATGAGGTCCCATTTGTCAATTCTTGATCTTAGAGCATAAGCTATTGGTGATCTGTTCAGTAAATTTTCCCCTGTGCTCAGGTCCTCAAGGGTCTTCCCCAGTTTCTTTTCTATTAGTTTCAGTGTGTCTGGTTTTTCATGGAGGTCCTTGATCCACTTGGAGTGAAGTTTAGTACATTGAGATAAGAATGGATCAATTCGCATTCTTCTGCATGCTGACCTCGAATTGAACCACTGCCATTTGTTGAAAAGACTATCTTTTTCCCACTGGATGTTTTCGGCTCCTTTGTAGAAGATCAAGTGACCATAGGTGTTTGGATTCATTTCTGGATCTTCAATTCTATTCCGTTGGTCCACATGTCTGTCACTGTGCCAATACCATGCAGTTTTTAACACTCTTGCTCTTTGAAGTCAGGGATACTGATTCCCCCAGAATTTCTTTTGTTATTGAGAATAGTTTTAGCTATCATGGGTTTTTTGTTATTCCAGATGAACTTGACAATTGCTTTTTCTAACTCTGTGAAGAACTAAGTTGGAATTTTGATGGGGATTGCCTTGAATCTGTAGATCGCTTTGGGCAAGATGGCCATTTTAAGTATATTAATCCTGACGATCCACAAGCATGGCAGATTTTTCCATTTTCTGAGGTCTTCTTGGATTTCCTTCTTCAGAGACCTGAAGTTCTTGTATAGATCTTTCACTTGTTTGGTTAGAATCAAACCAAGATACTTTATATTGTTTGTGGCTATTTTGAACGGTGTCATTTCCCTAACTTCTTTCTCAGCCTGCTTATCCTTTGAGTATAGGAAGGCAACTGATTTGCTTGAGTTGCTTTTATAACCAGTCACTATGCTGAAGTTGTTTATCAGCTGTAGGAGTTCTCTGGTGGAGGTTTTCGGGTCACTTAAGTAGACTAACATGTCATTTGTAATAGTGACAATTTGAGTTCTTCCTTTCCAATTTGTATCCCCTTGACCTACTTATGTTGTCTAATTGCTCTAGCTAGAACTTCAAGTACAATATTGAAAAGATGTGGAGAGAGAGGACAGCCTGTCTAGTCCCTGATTTTAGTGGGATTGTTTCAAGTTTCTATCCATTTAGTTTGATGCTGGCTACCGGTTTGCTGTATATTGCTTTAATGATGTTTAGGTACGGGCCTTGAATTCCTGTTCTTTACAAGACTTTTAGCATGAAAGGATGCTGAATTTTGTCAAATGCTTTTTCTGCATCTAATGAGATGATCATATGCTTCTTTTTCTTTGAGTTTGTTTATGTAGTAGATTGCATTGATGGATTTCCGTATATTGAACCATCCCTGCATCCCTGGGAAGAAGCCCACTTGATCGTGGTTGATGATCGTTTTGATGTGTTCTTCAGTTCGGTTGGCAAGAATTTTATTGAGTATTTTTGCATCGATATTCATAAGGGAAATTGGCCTGAAGTTCTCTTTCTTTGTTGGATCTTTGTGTGGTTTTGGTATCAGTGTAACTGTGGCTTCATAGAACAAGTTGTGTAGTGTTCCTTCTGTTTCTATTTTGTGGAACAGTTTTGGGTCTTCTATGATCGTCTGATAGAATTCTGCACTGAAGCCATCTGGTCCCATGCTTCTTTTGGTTGGGAGACTTTCTATTACCCCTTTTATTTCTTTAGGGGTTATGGGCCTGTTTAGATGATCTAATTGATACTGATTTAATTTTGGTGTTTGGTATCTGTCTAGGAAATTGTCCATTTCCTCCAGATTCTCCAGTTGTGTTGAGTATAGACTTTGGTAGTAAGATCTTATGATTTTTTTGAATTCCCTCAGTTTCTGTTGTTATATCTCACTTTTCATTTCAAATTTTGTTAATCTGGATACTGTCTCTGTGCCGTTTGTTTAGTCTGGCTAAGCATTTATCTATCTTGTTGATTTTCTCAAAGAACCAGCTCCTGGATTCGTTGATTCTTTGTATGGTTCTTTTAGTTTCTACTTGATTGATTTCAGCCCTGAGTTTGATGATTTCCTTCCTTCTACTGCTCCTGGGTGAATTAGCTTCTTTCTGCTCCAGGGCTTTCAGGTGTGTCATTAAGCTGCTAGTGTATGCTCTCTCCATTTTCTTTTTGGAAGCCATCAGGGCTATGAGTTTTCTTCGTAGCACTGCTTTCATTGTGTCCTATAGATTTGGGTATGTTGTGTCTTCATTTTCATTAAATTCTAAAAAGTCTTTGATTTCTTTCCTTATTTCTTCCTTGGCCAAGGTATCATTGAGTCGAGTATTGTTCAGTTTCCATGTTTATGTGGGATTTCTCTTGTTTTTGTTGCTATTGAAGACCACTTTTACTCCATAGTGATTTGATAGGAAGCATGGGATTATTTCGATCTTCTTATATTTGTTAAGGTCTGTCTTGTGACCAATTATATGATCGACTTTGGAGAAGGTACCATGAGGTGCTGAGAAAAGGGTATATTCTTTTTGCTTTAGGGTGAAATGTTCTCTATATATCTGTTAACTCTAATTGGCCAAAGTCTTCAATTAGTTTCACTGTGTCCTTGTTTAGTTTCTGTTTTCCTGATGGGTCCATTGAGGAGAGTGGAGTGTTGAAGTCACCCACAATTATTGTGTTAGGTGCAATGTGTGCTTTGAGCTTTAGTAGAGTTTCTTTTATGAATGAGAGTGCCTTTTCATTTGGAGCATAGATGTTCAGGATTGAGAGTTCTTCTTGGTGTGTTTTTCATTTGACCAGCAAGAAGTGTCCCTCAGTGTCTCCTTTGATCGCTTTAGGTTGAAAGTCAATTTTATCTGATACTAGAATGGCTACTCCGGCTTATTTCCTGAGACCATTTGCTTGTAAAATTGTCTTCCAGCCTTTTACTCTAAGATAGTGTTTTCTTTGAGACTGAGGTGTGTTTCCTGTCTGCACCAAAATGTGGGATCCTGTTTACGTATCCAGTCTGTTAGTCTATGTTTTTTTATGGGGGAATTGAGTCCATTGATATTAAGAGATATTAATGTATAGTGATTATTACTTCCTGTCATGTTTCTTGTTATCTTTTACATTTGATTGGTTATCGTCTTTTGGGTTTGATGAAAGAAGGTTACTATCTTGCATTTTCCAGGGTGAAGTTTCCCTCCTTGTATTGGTGTTTTCCTACTATTATCCTTTGTAGGGCTGGGTTTGTGGTAAGGTATTGGCTGAACTTGGTTTTGTCATGGAATATCTTGGTTTCCCCAACTATGGTGATTGAGAGTTTTGCTGGGTATACAAGTTTTGGCTGGCATTTGTGTTCTCTTAGAGTCTGCATGAGATCTGTCCATGATCTTCTAGCTTTCATAGTTTCTGGTGAGAAATCTGCTGTGATTCTGATAGGTCTTCCTTTATATGTTACTTGCCTCTTTCTCTTACTGCCTTTAATATTCTTTCCTTGTTTGGTACATTTGGGGTTTTGATTATTATGTGACGGGATATATTTCTGTTCTGGTCCAGTCTGTTTGGAGTTCTGTAGGCTTCTTGTATATTCATGGACATCTCTCTCTTTAGATTAGGAAATTTTTCTTCCATAATTTTATTGAAGATATTTGCTAGCCCTTCAAGTTGTAAATCTTTGCTTTCATCTATGCCTATAATCCTTAGTTTTGGCCTTGTCAATGTTTCCTGGCTTTCCTGGATATTCTGGGTTACAAACTTTTTGCATTTTGCATTTTCTTTGACCGTTGAGTCCATGGTTTCTATGGTATCTTCGGCATCTGAGATTTGTTCTTCTATCTTTTGTATTCTGTTGTTGATATTTTCATCTATGGTCCCTGGTTTCTTCCCACGGTTTTCTATCTCCAACGTTGTCTCCCTTTGCGATTTCTTAGTTGTTTCTACTTTTGTTCTTAGATCCTGGATGTTTTTGCTCAGTTCCTTCACTTGCTTGTTTGTGTTTTCCTGTAATTCTTTGAGAGATTTTTGTGTTTCTTCTTTCATGACTTCTGCCTGTTGATCAAATTTCTCCTGTACTTTTTAAAGTGATTTTTGCATTTCCTCCTTTTTTTCTACTGTCGTTTGATCCATATTCTCCTGAATTTCTTTAAGTGATTGTTGTGTTTCCTTTGTAAGGGCTTCTAACTTTTGATCATTTTTCTCCTGAATTTCTTTAATAGATTTATTTATTTCCTTCATGGGTTTTGTAACAACATCACAACCAGTGATTTTACATCCAAATTTTGCTTTTCTGGGGTGTTGGGGTATCCAGGACTTGCTATTAAAGAAGTATTGGGTTCAGATGATGCCATATTGCCTTGATTTCTGTTAGTAACGTTCCTACATATTTTCTATGAAAATCTTCAGTTTCTTCAGAAAATATCTCCACTCCCTTTTTCATTTATATTCTAAAAGCATTAGTATGCCTATCATTGTATCTGAGTTTTTTTCCAAAAAAAATTATTTTATATATTATCCTATGTAATCCTCAGTTTTGTGATACCTATGTTATATGAAAATCTTCAGTTTTATCAGAAAATGTTACCACTTCATTTATCAATTTTATCCTAAAAGTATTTGTATGCCTATTATTTAATCTGAGTTTTTTTCAAAAAAAATTTCAATATTATCCACTATTCTATGTAATCCTCAATTTTCACACACAGGATCGATGAAAATCATTGTTATATTCAAGAATATTTGAACTCATTTTTCAATTATATTCTAAACGCATTTGTATGGCTAGAATTGTATTTGAGTGTTTTTCTGTATCAATCTTCAATTTTATCAAAAACACTATTTAGTCCTCAATTTTATCATACATATGTTATATCAAAATCTTCATTTCTTCAGGAAATATCTCCACTTCATTTTTAATTTATATTCTAATTTGTATGCCTTGATTTTTTCAGTATTTTTCCAAAAAATTTATTTCATAAATTATCCTATGTAATGCACAACTTTGTGATACATATGTTAAATGACAATCTTCAGTTTTATCATGAAATGTTTCTACTTCATTTTTAAATTATATTCTAAAAGATTTATATGCCTATTATTTATCTGAATTTTTTCCAAAATATCTTCAATATTATAAATTAACCTATGTAATCATCAATTTTCTCACACACAGGTTAGATAAAAATCTTCAGTATATTCAAAAAATACCGACACTTCTTTGTCCATTATATTGTAAATTTTTGTATGCCTAGAATTGTATTTGAGTGTTTTTCTGAATAAATCTTCAATTTTGTCAAAAACACTATGTAATCTTCAATTTTATCATACGTATGTTGAATGAAAATCTTCTTTTTTGCAGATATACCTCCACTTCATTTTTCATTTATATTCTAAATCCATTCGTATGCCTAGATTTATATCAGGGCGTTTTTTTAAAATTATTTTATGTATCATTTCATAAAATATAAATTATCCTATTTTATATCTGAGTGTTTCGATAAATAAATATCCGATTTTATCAATAACACTATGTAATTCTCAATTTCATCATACATATGTTATATGAAAATCTTCAGTTTTATCAGACAATGTCTCCACTTCCCTTTTCCTTTATATTCTAAATGAATTTGTATGCCTATCATTTTACCTGAGTTTTTATTATAAATATTCAATATTAGCAATTATCCTATGTAATCGTCAATGTTATGATGATATGTATATGAAAATCCTCAGTTTTATCAGAAAAGGTTTCCATTTCATTTTTCATTTATATCTTAAATATAATTATATGCCTATTATATTATCTGAATTTTCTCCAAAAAATCTTCAATATTATCAGTTATCCTGTAAAATCTTCAATTTTACCATACATATGTTTTAAGAAAATCTTTAGTTTTCTCAGAAAATGTTTCCAGTTCCGTTTTCATTTACATTCTTTTTTAATGTTATTCGATATATTTTTTATTTACATTTCAAATGATTTCCCCTTTTCTGGTCCCCCACTCCCCTAAAGTCACATAAGGCCCCTTCTCTCCCCCTGTTCTCCCCACCACCCCTTCCCACTTCCCTGTTCTGGTTTTGCCTTATACTGCTACACTGAGTCTTTCCAGAACCAGGATCCACTCCTCCATTCATCTTGTACCTCATTTGATATGTGGATTATATTTTGGGTATTCCAGTTTTCTAGGCTATTACCCACTTATTAGTGAGAGCATACCATGATTCATCTTTTGAGACTGGGTTACCTCACTTAGAATAATGTTCTCCAGCTCCATTCATTTGCCTAAGAATTTCATGAATTCATTGTTTCTAATGATTCCATTGTTTATATATACCACATTTTTTGCATCCATTCTTGTGTTGAGGGATACCTGGGTCCTTTCCAGCTTCTTGCTATTATAAATAGGGCTTTTATGAACATAGTAGAGCATATATCCTTATTACATGCTGGGGAATCCTCTGGGTACAAGCCCAGAAGTGGTATAGCAGGATCTTTTGCATGTGACATGTCCAGCTTTCTGAGAAAATGACAGACTGATTTCCAGAGTTGTTGTACCAATTTGCAAACCCACCAGCAGTGGAGGAGTGTTCCTCTTTCTCCACATCCTTGCCAACCAATGCTGTCTCCTGAGTTTTTAATCTTAGCCATTCTGACTGGTGTAAGGTGAAATCTCAGGGTTGTTTTGATTTGCGTTTTCCTGGTGATTAATGTGGCTGAGCATTTTTTAAGCTGTTTCTCCACCATCCGAAGTTCTTCAGGTGAGAATTCCTTGTTTAACTCTGTACCCCATTTTTTAATAGGGTTATTCGGTTTTCTGCGGTCTAACTTCTTGAGTTCTTTGTATATAATGGATATTAGCCCTCTATCTGATTTAGGGTTGGTGAAGATCTTTTCCCAATTTGTTGGTTGGTGATTTGTCCATTTGATGGTCTCTTTTGCTTTACAGAAACTTTGTAATTTTATGAGGTCCCATTTGTCAATGCGTGATCTTAGAGCATATGCTATTTGTGTTCTGTTCAGGAATATTCCCCCTGTGCCTATTTCCTCAAGGGTCTTCCCCAGTTTTTCCTATTAGCTTCAGGGAATCTGCCATTAGCACATAATAGGGAAGTAGGTTAAAGCAGGAATTTTTATCCTAGGGTGGAGAAGTTCAGTGAATGTTAAGTTCATTGTTCCTCCATGTCTAGGAATTCCTGAATTAAACAGGTGACCCACCCAGCTGCCGGAGCATCAAGACAAGGACCTCCAAGAGAAGCTAGACAACTTCCACGGGAACTCAGCCCAAAGTCTGGGTGGAAGGGTTTGCCCAAACTGATAAAAGGTCTGGCGCCATTAAAGTTTCTGGCCTTGATCAGTGAAATGTCTTGGCCCTCCTTCTTTTCACCCTTTCCCTATCTATCCCTCAGCTTCTCTTCCAGCAACCCGGTTCATAATAGCTGCAGGCAGCTAAGGAATACAACAGAGTGGCGCCCAACGCGAGGGATGGATACAGGAACGCTTCCTGAGGTGATGATGTCTTGGCGAAGCTTTGCGGGAAAACAGAAAAAGGAAAAGACGGTATCCTGCACAGTGAGCTAGAGGATATGGACTAAGAGAGGCAGTATGGACCCAGTGCTGAACTCGCTTAGGAGGCAGACAGTGGAATATGGGGAAGGAATTTGGGTAGGCATTTGTCCAAAGCCCATAAGAGCTGATTCAGGCAAAAAAGAAAAGGGTTTTAAATATAGGAATAGGTCCGCAGCCTCCTCTAAAGATCTGATTTAAAGAGAAAAATGGGTGCAATTGCTTAATAACAAGTGCACTTTTCTTTCTGTGTATCTTTCTGTGATGTTTGTCCTGGTGCACTGACTGTTTGTCTATGTGTACGTTTATGTCCTCTCTGTGTTTTTGTGTGAATGACTGTTTGTTACTTGTTAAAAAGAAAAATTGGTAAGGATTTCATCTGCTGGCAAACTCTTAAGCCAGCTGCAGTTTGTGTGCCGCAGCAGCGCAACTCACTCACATAAGAGGCAAACATGGCTGAGGAAAAAGCTGCTTTTAAAAGCCCAGAAGCCTCAAGGTTTGGGAAAACTTTGGTTTAACACATGAAATTTGTGTAATCGCTTTATACTTGTTTCTAATTGGTCTTAACGGTATAAGGTTTTACATATCTTGACTAAAGAGTTATAACATAACTGGTTATTATTTAAAAGGTATAGTGTTATTAAGAAAGGGTTAGTTTAAAACTGGTGATTCAGTATTGGAGCCATCTTAACTAGCTACATGTGGCCTAACACAACTCATGCTTTGTTCTTGTTCATAATTGGTCTTAACAGTACATTTTACATCTCTTGACTATATAGAGTTTGGCTTTTAAGTCATTAGGCATGATTTAAAAGGTATATTATTAACAAAAAGTTAGGTTAAAGCTGGTAGTTTAGGGTAGTCACCATTTTTAAACAACACGTGGCATGACGCAACCCAGGAAATACTGGCCTTTAAGATGCTTCTAAATTAGCATGGTGTTTTGTGTGAATCTTGGCCTGGAGATTGGACTTAATGAAGATTAAGATTTGAAATAATGTCTCTTTAATAAGTTACACTGGCAGACAAATCTTGTGTTGTAAAATAATGTGTTTGCTATTGATTTTAAGGAAAATAGAGTGTTTAAAGTTGGGATTTGCTTCCAAAATTGCAGTTGTGCTCTAATGCAAGGAAAAATTGTGTCACAATAAAAATTGCCAGTGTGTCATTGGCTGCAGTATTCAGTTTGCAGGCTCACAATTCTTAACATATATTGTAATTAAGATAATTTTAAGAGTGATACAGCTGTGGCCATTATAGGCCCATTGCCACTTTCCACAAGTTTATTGGCTACAATGGTAGAAGGAACATTTAACCCTCCAAGATTAAAAAGGAGATCTCAGTGGAAATGTATTTGATATCAAGCAGGTTCCTTTGACTATGAAATTACAGGTTCCTTTTGTTATTTAATCCTCAAAATGTCCTTGCAGGGCAGGTAGTTTTGGGTCTGGTCTTAGATAAAAGGCTCAGATTAGAAGATATTTACATTTGAGTAACCTCATACAATGTCCTTGCCAAGGTCTCAAGGTGGATCCTAGGGCAGATTAAAAAAAAAGTTACATTTAAGTTAATGCAAAACTTAGAGCTGCCTCAGTGAAAGCTAGTGAGGAAGCTTGTGAGAAACTGTTTCTGCCTTATAGGCCCCACCTAGCGAGTTTTTGGCTAAAACAACATTCTTGACAGACTTATCCAGGTGTGGTTTAGAATGCAGTTCAAATCTATGAAAGGTCAATAAGGCTATAAAGGCATTAACATTTTCCCTGTCTACTCCCTACAAAATTATTTTAGATTCAAAGGGTTGGTTTTTTGCTTAACATTCTGATAATTATAAAAACATTTGTTTCTAACTTTAAAAAAACAATAAAGCAATTTCATTAGAAGGTTTTTTGCCTCAAGGGGTGGCTAATAAGAGCCTTACCTCGTGTGAGAAAAAAATGTTTTGTCTCTGTTTCAATACAAGAAGCTAGGATCTTAAATTCTTCAATGTATGATGTTCAAGAAATGTTTGGTACAGGCCTTTGCTCCTAAATATGGGCTTTAAATTTTTTAAGTGAATGATTTTAAAGGTTGTTAGGATATATTGATTAGCTTTATCTTATATTAACCTTATCTTAAGCAAGTCACAGGAGGTCATAAACCTCTGTATTCAAGGTAGAAAATGTTTGTTTGTTCTTTGATTCAAGCAGCAATCCGATTATTAATGGTTCATCTATTACATGGCAAGCACTTTAGGGCAAAATTAATAATTGTTATCCAAAAGATAATTTGTTACCATCAGAACACATATACCATTAAGTTTTTTCCTCCTTCTGCACAAATACTATAGCAGCTATTTTTGAGATATTGAGATATTAAGAATCAAGTTTTAATAATAGGAAATATACATATATATATTACATATAATATATATATATATATATTTATATATACAGCTCGTGGTTTACAATTGCTTATAATTGGTCCATTTTTAATACTGCTCATTCTTAATTTTTACAGTTTATGCAAATGTAATTCAAATTTCAAAAAACAAAGGATATGTTCTCTAAATGATGTAATTAATCTTTTAAAAAGCTGCCTGGACAAGACTCTTTAAGGCAAGGCACATAAAATTTGTATCCCAGACAGGCTATATAGAAACAATCAGATGTAAAAGCATATTATTTACAACATCTAAAGGATAATGGCTTCAAAAATAATTTTGTATTTTTGTGCACATCAAATTATAAAATTTGTCCTTGACGTCCTCTATTTCTACCTCTACCACATAATGCTGTTAATCCTAGAGGACTTAATTATTACTTATAAATGATACTCATATTTCTAATTTAAAAGATTAAAATATGTGCATGTGACTGATGATAAATTTTTAGGCTTTCTAGTTGCAACTGCTCTAACAAAAAGTAACTAAATATGCTACATTTATTTTCTATAATTACATAGTTATTGCCTATGTTATGGTATAAACTTGGTGTTCCAACTTAAATTAATAAAACAATATCTTCTTGCAAGAGAGAAGAGAGGGGAAATTGTGTTCCCGTGGATATCATTTAAATTATGCTTGCATATTTTTAAGAATTTTTTAAAATTTGGATGCCAAAGAACTCCTTGCTAAGTGTACATGACATCCTGTAATTAGGCATATTGATGTCTATGTGAAATGAAGGAATTCACTTATTGACATATGCCATGATCCTGATTTAATATTGGGTAAGAAGGCATGTCCCTTATGTTTTTTCCACAGAATGCTGCAGAAGATATGCTGACTGTGCTTGCTGAATGCCCAGACCATGGTAACATAAGAGCTATATTGGGTATATGTTCTTGACTTACTTTAATTGTCAAATGTCCCAGGTTAGATAAATTGCCTTGCTTCAAGCTTTTAGACTTTGTGAGACAGAACATGGAGAACTGTAAGCTAGCTTAGGAAAAATTAATCTAAGGAGGAGTTATAGTGACTCTTCTCCTTATTGTTATCAGCTGACTCAACCATAGACAGGTCTAGAAATAATTCCAATATTGAAGATTCCAATTTTGAAGATGGCTAACAATCTTCAGCCAGCTGTGTTAATTTAAAACATAGTCTCCACTTTTCCTGAGAAATAACAGCTTATCTCTTGATACACAAGGCTACCTCTCCCACCCCAGAGGCCAAGCTTTGTGTCTTTTTAGTTTTTAATTTGCAACTGAATTGGATACTTCGGGAACAAGTTAATCCCATTCCACCTTTAACTCTTGACCTTGTTTGTTAAGCAGACTGGCTGTCTTGTCCCAGGCTCACCTGGATTGAAGGATTGCATGTCAAAGACACTTGCAGACCCCCTGGCTTGAAAATTTACATAAGTAGATCTCCAAAAAGGGAGCCACATTGAACTCAGATCTATGTGTGTTTGTTTATGAACAAACATGGGTACCAGTGAGACATACGAGGCAGGCACCGCATGGGGAGGTGAATTTCTGCTTCTGGGTCCCCAGGAAGTACACCTAATTGCATAGGGATTTACGTCGAGAGGCTGTCCTTAAAATAATAAGGGAGCCTATTACCCCTCCTCTGAAAATGCTGTTATACAATATTTAAGAGGAATTGAGGTCAATGTTTCTTCTCCTGGTTAAAGCCTGCCTTCTTATGAAGGATATTTATCCACTTGTTTTCTACCTCCTCGTGTTCAAATGAATAAAAAAGGGAAGAAATGTACAGAGCCACATTGGGCAGTCATACACGTGGTTTGAGTTTGACATTGGTCAAGGACAATCCCTGGCTTCAGGCAGGAATCTGCCATTAGGACATAATAGGGAAGTAGGTTAAAGCAGGAATTTTTATCCTAGGGTGGAGAAGTTCAATGAAGGTTAAGTTCATTGTTCCTCCACGTCTAGTAATTCCTGAATTAAGCAGGTGACCCACCCAGCTCCGGGAGCAGTCAAGACAAGGACCTCCAAGAGAAGCTAGACAACTTCCACGGGAACTCAGCCCAAAGTCTGGGGAGAAGAATTTGCCCAAACTGATAAAAGGTCTGGCGCCATTAAAGTTTCTGGCCTTGATCAGTGAACCGTTGTCTTGGCCCTCCTTCTTTTCGCCCCTTCCCTATCCATCCCTCAGCTTCTGTTCTAGCAATCCAGTTTGTAATAGCTGCAGTCAGCTAAGGAATACAACAGTATCTGAGTGGTTTTCTGTATCAATCTTCAATTTCATCAAAACACTATGTAATCCTCAATTTTATCATACATAGGTTGTATGAAAATCTTCAGTTTCTTCAGAAAATATCTCCACTTCATTTATAATTTATATTCTAACTTCATTTGTATTTCTAGATTTTTATCAGGGTGTTTTTCCAAAAAAAATATTTTATAAATTATCTTATGTAATCCTCAATTTTGTGATACATATGTTATATGAAAATCTTCAGTTTTGTCAGAAAGTTACCACTTCATTTATCAATTTTATCCTATAATTATTTGTATGCCTTTTATTTTATCTGAGTTCATTTTTCAAAAAACTCTTCAATATTATCAACTATTGTATGTAATCCTCAATTTTCAAACACAGGAGAGAAGAAAATCTTTATTACATTCAGAAATATCTAAACTCATTTTTCAATTATATTCTAAATGCAGTTGTATGCCTACAGTTGTTTCTGAGTGTTTCTCTGAATAAATCTTAATTTTATCAAAAAATTATGTAATCCCCAATTTTATCATACACATGTTGTATATAAATCTTGAGGTTTTTCAGATAATACCTCCACTTCATTTTCAATTATATTCTAAAGGCCATTGTATGCCTATATTTGTGTTGGAGCATTTTTGAAAAAAATATTTTATAAATTATTTTATAAATTATAAATTGTCCTATTTTATATCTGAGTGTTTTTATAAATAATTGTTTGATTTTGTCAATAACAATATATAATCTTCAATTTCATCATACATATGTTTTATGAAAATCTTCAGTTTTATCAGACAATGTCTTCACTTCCCTTTTCCTTTGTATTCTAAAAGCATTTGTATGCATATCATTTTATCTGATTTTTTATTAAAATATTCAATATTATATCAATTATCCTATGTAATCCTCAATGTTATGATACATATGTGTATGAATTTCCTCAGTTTTATCAGGAAACCTTTCCACTTCATTTTTTTACTTTTTTCCTAAAATAATTATATGCCCATTATAATATCTGAATTTTTTGCAAAAAAAATCTTCAATATTATCTGTTATCCTGTATAATCCTCAATTTTATCATATTTATGTTTTATGAAAATCTTCAATTTTCTCAGAAAATATCACCACTTCCATTTTCATTTATATTCTTAATGCATTTGTTGGCCTAGCATTGTATCTGAGTGTTTTTCCAAATAATTTTTATATTATCAATTATCATACATAATCCTCAATTTTTTGATACAGAAATTATATGAAAATCTTCAGTTTTAACATAACATGTTTCCACTTCATTCATCAATTATATTGTAAATGTATTTATATGCCTATAATTTTATCTGAATTTTTTCCAAAAAATCTTCAATATTATGAATTGTCCTATATAATCAACATTTTTATCACACACAAATTAGATGAAAATCTTCAGTATTATCTAAAAATGTCACCATTTCCTTTTTCAATTATATTCTACATGCATTCGTATGCCAATCATTGTGTCTGAGATTATTCCAAAATTTTTTATATTTTCTATTATCTTATGTAATTATCAATTTTATTAAACATGTTATTTGAAAATCTTCAGTTTTATGAGAAAATGTTTCCACTTCATTTTTAATTATCTCCTAAATATTTTTAGATGCCTATTATTTTACCTGAGCTTTTATACATAAAATCTTCAATATTACCAATTATCTTATGTAGTCTTCAATTTATTCACACTCAGGTTAGATGAAAATATTCAATTATTATCACAAAATATCTACACGTACTTTTTCAATTATATTCTAAATGCATTTCTTTGCCTAGCATTGTTTCTGATTGTTCTTCCAAAAAATATATATAAATATACATATTATCACTTATCATAAGTAATCCTCAATTATATGATACATTTGTCATAAAAAAAATCTTTAGTTTTTTCAGAAAATGTTACCACATCATTTTCAATTATATCTTAAAAGTATTTGTATGCCTATTATTTTATCTGATTATTTCCAAAATAAATTTCAATATTATCAGTTTTTTATGTAATCCTCAAGTTTCACAAACATGTTAGATGAAAAGCGTCATTATATTGACAAAATATCTACACTTATTTTTCAATTTTATTCTAAATGCATTTGTATACCTAGAATTGTATCTGAGTGTTTTTCTGAATCATTTATTCAATTTTATCAAAAACACTATTTAAACCTCAATTTTATCATACATATGTTCTATGAAAATCATCAGTTTTTTCAGAAAATATCTCCACTTCATTTTTAATTTATATTCTAAATGCGTTTGTATGCCTAGATTTATATCAGAGCGTTATTCAAAAAAACTTATTTTATAAATTATTTTATAATTACTAATTATCCTATTTCATATCTGATAGATTTTATAAATAAATCTTTAATTTTATCAGTAACTATGTAATCCTCAATTTCATCATACATATGTTTTATGAAAATCTTCAGTTTTATTAGACAATGTCTCCAAATCTTTTTTTCCTTTATATTCTAAATGCATTAGTATGCCTATCATTTTATCTGAGTTTTTATTAAAATATTCAATATTATCAATTAGCCTATGTAATCCTCAATGTTATGATACATACATATATGAAAATCCTCAGTTTTTTCAGAAAATGTTTCCACTTCATTTTTCAATTATATCCTAAATGTATTTATATGCTTATAATATTATCTGAATTTTTTCCAAAAAAATCTTCAATATTATCAGTTTTTCTGTATAATCCTCAATTTTATCATGCATATGTTTTGTGACAAGCTTCACATGTTTTTTTTTTTCAGAAAAGGTCTCCACTTCCGTTTTCATTTATATTCTAAATAAATTTGGATTCCTCATATTTTATCTAAATGCTTTTCCAAAAATGTTTATATTATCAATAATTCTACATAATCCTCAATTTTTAATACATAAGTTTTATGAAAATCTTCAGTTTGAACAGAAAATGTTTCCACTTCATTTATCATTTATTTCGTAAATCTATTTATATGCCTATATTTTATCTGAATTTTTCAAAAATATCTTTAATAATATGACCTGTCCAATATAATCCACTATTTTATCACACACAAGTTAGATGAAAATTTTCAGTCTTATCTAAAAATATCACCACTTCCTTTTTCAATTATATTCTACATGCATTTGTATGCCTATCTTTGTATCTGAATTTCTTCCAAAAAGTTTTATATTATCTATTAGCTTATGTAATCATCAATTTTATGAAACATGTTATATGAATATCTTCTGTTTTATCAGAAAATGTTTCCACTTCATTTTTAATTATCTTCGAAATGTATTTATATGCCTATTATTTTATCTGATTTTTTTCCAAAATATCTTCCATATTATCAATTAACTTATATAATCCTAAATTTTCTCACACACAGGTTAGATGAAAATCTCCAGTATATTCAAAAAGATAACGGAAGTAGATATTGTGGATTATATAAAACAGTTCATAATTGAAAATTTTTTGGAAAAAATTCACATAAAATATACCTGTATAAATACTTTTATGATATAATTGATAAATGAAGGAGAAATACTTTCTGAGAAAACCAAAAATTTTCATATAGCTTACGTATCATAAAATTGAGGATTATGTAGGTTTATTGATAATATAACAATTATTTGGAAAAACACTCAGTTACAATGATAGGCATACAAATGCACTAAGAATAAAAATACTCAGATACAAAGTTAGGCATACAAATGCTTTAAGAATGTAAACGAAATCTGAAGTGGAGACATTGATAAATGAAGTGGAAAAATTTTCTGTTAAAACTGAAGATTTTCATATAATTTATCTATCAATAAATTATTCAGAAAAACACTTAGATACAATTCTAGACATACAAATGCATTTAGAATAAAATTGAAAAAGAAGTGTAAAATTTTTTGAATATAATGAAGCTTTTCATCTAACATGTTTGTAAAAATTGAGAATTACATAAAGGTTTAATAATATTGATGATTACATAAGATAATAGATAATATAAAAAATTTTTGTAGACTCTCAGATACAATAATAGGCATACGAGAGCATGTAGAATATAATTGAAAAAGGAAGTGGCAGCATTTTTAGATAATACTGAAAGCTTACATCTAACTTGTATGGGATAAAATTGTGGATTATCTTGGACAGTTCATAATATTGAAGATATTTTGGAAAAAATTCAGATAAAATTGTAGGCATATAAATACATTTACAATATAATTGATAAATGAAGTGGAAACATGTTATGTTAAAACTGAAGATTTTCATATAATTTATGTATCAAAACTTGAGGATTATGTATGATAATTGATAATATAAAAATTATTTGGAAAAACACTCAGATACAATGCAAAGCATACAAATGCATTAAGAATATAAATGATAACGGAAGTGGAGATATTTTCTGAGAAAATTGAAGATTTTCATAAAACATATGTATGATAAAATTGAGGATAATATTGAAGATTTTTTGCAAAAAAATTCAGATAATATATTTTGGAAAAAATCAGATAAAATTATAGGCATATAAATAGATTTACGATATAACTGATGAATGAAGTGGAAACATTTTCTGTTAAAACTGGAGATTTTCATATAATTTTTTTATCAAAAATTGAGAATAGCATAGAATTATTTATAATACAAAAAATTTTTGGAAAAACATTCCGATATAATGCTAGGGATACACATTCATTTAGAATATAAAGGAAAACAGAAGTGGAGACATACTTTTTTTGAAATACACTCTGATAAAAATCTAGGCATACAAATGCATTTAGAATAAAAATGAAAAATCAAGTGATGATATTTCCTGAAAAACTGAAAATTTTCATCCAAAATATGTATGATAAAATTGAGGATTACATAGTGTTTTTGATAAAATTGAAGATTTATTCAGAAAAACACTCAGATACAATTCTAAGCATACGAATGCATTTAGAATACAACTGAAAAATAAGTGTATTTTTTGAATATACTGAAGATTTTCATCTATCTAGTGTGTGAGAATATTGAGGATTGCATAGGATATTTGGTAACATTGAAGATTTTTGGAAAAAAATTCAGATATAATAATAAGCATATAAATCCATTTTGGAGATAATTAAAAATGATAGGAAACATTTTCTGAAATAACTGAAGATTTGCATAGAACATGTTTCATAAAACTGATGATTACATATGATCATAGATAATAAAACTTTTTGGAAGAAACTCAGATACAATGATAGGCACACGAAAGCATGTAGAATATAATTGAAAACGGAAGTGGTGACATTTTTAGATAATACTGAAGATTTACATCTAACTTATGTGTGATAAAATTGTGGATTATATTGGACAGTTCATAATATGGAAGATGTTTTGGATAAAATTATAGGCATTTAAATAGATTTATTATATAATTGATCAATGAAGTGGAAACCTTTTCTTTTAAAACTGAAGATTTTCATATAATTTATGTATCAAATAATTGAGTATAACGTAGAATTATTGATAATATAAAATTTTTTTGGATAAACATTCATATACAATGTTAGGAATACAAATGAATTTAGAATATAAATGTTAAGGGAAGTGGAGACATTTGCTGAAAAAAAACTAAAGATTTTCATAAAACACATGTATGATAAAATTGAGGATTATACAGGATAACTTATAATATTGAAGATTTTTTGAGAAAATTCAGAAATTATAATATGCATATAAATATATTTACAATATAATTGAAAAATGAAGTGGAAATGTTTTCTGACAAAACTGAGGATTTTCATATACATATGTGTAATAAAAATGATGATGACATAGAATAATTGAAAATACTGAATATTTTTAATAAAAACTCAGATAAAATGGTAGGCATACAAAGGCATTACAAATATAAAGGAAAGAGAAGTGGAGACATTGTCTGATAAAACTGAAGATTTTCATAAAATATGTATGATGAGATTGAGGATTACGAGGCATTATTGATAAAATCACAGATTTATTTATAAAAAATTCAGATATAAAATAGGATAATTTATAATTTATAAAATATTTTATAAAATATTTTTTGAAATATGCTCTGATACAAATCAAGGCTTACAAATGCATTTAGAATATAAATGAAAAACTAAGTTGCAATATTATGTGAAAAAATGGAATATTTTCATACAACATATGTATAATAAAATTGAGGATTATTGTTTTTGATAAAAATGAAGATTTATTCAGAAAAGCTCTCAGAAACACTTTTAGGCATAGAAATGCACTTAGAATAAAATTGAAAAATAAGTATAGATAATTTGAATATAATAAATATTATCATCTATCCTGTGTGTGAGAATAGAGGATTACGTAGGATAATTGATAATATTGAAGATTTTTTGGAAAAACTCAGATAAAATAAAAGGCATATACATACATTTAGGAGATAATGAAAAAATGAAGTGGTAACATTTTCTGATAAAACTGAAGATTTTCATATAACATATATATCACAAAATTGAGGATTAGATAGGATAATTCATAAAATACAATTTTTTTGGAAAAACAATCTGATACAATTCTATGCATACAAATGCATTTAGAATATAAATGAAAAATGAAGTGGAGATATTTTCTGAAGAAACTGAAGATTTCCATACAACGTATGTATGATAAAATTGAGGATTACATAGTGCTTTTGATAAAATTGAATATTTATCTAGAAAAAGACTCAGATACAATTCTAGACATACAAATGCATTTAGAATATAATTGAAAATTTAGTATACATATTTTTGAATAGAATGAAGATTTTCATCTATCCTGTGTGTGAAAATTGAGGATTACATTGAGTAGTTGTTAATATTGAAAATTAAAAAAAAAACACAGATAAGGTAATAGGCATACAAATAATTTTAGGATATAATTGATGAATGAATTGGTAACATTTTCTGATAAAACTGAAGATTTTCATATTACATATGTATCACAAAATTGAGCATTACATAGGAAAATTTTAAAATAAATTTTTTTTCAAAAACACTCGGATAAAAATCTAGGCATACAAATGCATTTAGAATATAAATGAAAAATGAAGTGGAGATATATTTTGAAAATACTGAAGATCTTCAATTGAACATTGCATGATAAAATTGAAGATTACATAGTGTGTTTGATAAAATTTAAGAAATGATTCAGAAAAACACTCAGATACAATTCTAGGCATACAAATACAATTATAATGAAATTGAAAATGAAGTTTGTTTCATGAAAATAATGAAGCCTTTCATTTAACATGTTTGTGAAAATTGAGGATTACATAGTATTATTGATAATATCTTAATTTTATTGGAAAAAAATTTCAGATAAAATAATAGGCATACAAATACATTTAGGATACGAGTGAGAAATGAGGTGGTAACATTGTTTGATAAAACTGAACATTTTATATGACAAATGAATCATAAAATTGAGGATTACATAGGATAACTGATAATATAAACACTTTGCATTTAGAATATAATTGGAAAAAGTAAGTG
Organism: Apodemus sylvaticus; assembly: GCF_947179515.1. NCBI lineage: Eukaryota > Metazoa > Chordata > Mammalia > Rodentia > Muridae > Apodemus > Apodemus sylvaticus. The sequence continues at coordinate 96,601,571 of NC_067484.1, read as the reverse complement.
TAGATATTTTGTGATAATACTGAAGATTTTCATCTAACCTGAGTGTGAAATAATTGAAGACTAGATAGGATAATAGATAATATTGAAGAGTTTTTGGAAAAAAACTCAGATAAAATAATAGGTATATAAATACAAATAGGAGATAATTAAAGATGAAGTGGAAATATTTTCTGATAAAAATGAAGATTTTGATATAATATGTTGCCTAAAACAGATTATTGCATAAGATAATAGATAATATAAAAAATTTTGGAAGAAAATCAAATACAATGATAGGCATAAGAATATATATAGAATATAATTGAAAAAGAAAGTGGCAATATTTTTAGATAATACTGACGATTTACATCTAACTTTTGTGTGATAAAATTGTGGATTATTATAGGAAAGTTCATAATATTGAAGATATTTTGGAAAAAATTAAGATAAAATAATAGGAATATAAATACATTTATGATATAATTGATAAATGAGGTGGAAATATTTACTGATAAAACTGAGGATTTTCATGTACATATGTATCATAACATTGAGGATTACATAGGATAGTTGATAATATTGAATATTTTTAATATAAAACTCAGATGAAATTATAGGCATACAAATGCATTTAGAATATAACGGAAAATAGAAGTAGAGACATTGTCTGATAAAACTGAAGATTTTCATAAAACATGTATGATGAAACTGAGGATTACATAGTATTATTGATAAAGTTAAAGATTTATTTATAAAAACACTCAGATATAAAATAGGATAATTTATAATTTATAAAACAATTTATAAAATAATTTTTTGAAAAATGCTCTGATGCAAATCTACACATACAAAAGCATTTAGAATATAAATGAAAAAATGAAGTGGAGGTATTATCTTAAAAAACTTAACATTTTCATGCAACATATATTTGATAAAATTGAGGGATACATAGTGTTTTTTATAAAATTGAAGATTTATTCTGAAAAACACTCAGACACAAATCTAGGAATACAAATGCTTTTAGAATATAATTGAAAAATGATTATAGAAATTTTTAATATAATGAACATTTTCATCTATTATGTGTATGAAAATTGAGGATTACATAGAATAGTTGATAATATTGAATCTTTTTTAATAAAAAACTCAGATATACTAATAGGCATAGAAATACTTATAGGATATATTTGAAAAATGAAGTGGTAAAACTTTCTGATAAAACTGAAGATTTTTATACAACATATGTAGAACAAAGTTGAGCGTTACATAGTATAATTTATAAAATAATTTTTTTGGAAAAACACTGTGATAAAATCTAGGCATACAAATCCATTTAGAATATTAATGAAAACTGAAGTGGAGATATTTTCTGAAAAATACAGAAGACTTTCACTGAACATATGTATGTTAAAATTGAGGATTGCATAGTGTTTTCAAAAAATGGAAGAAATGAATCAGAAAAACACTCAAATACCATTCTAGGCATTTAAATGCATTTACAATACAATTGAAATATAAGTATAGACATTTTATGAATATACTGAAGATTTTTATCTACCCTTATGTGAAAAAAATGAGGATTACTTAGGATAATTGATAATATTGAAGATTTTTTAGAAAAAAACTCAGATAAAATAATAGGGATATCAATGCATTAAGGAGATAATTAAAAATGAATTGGAAATATTTTCTGATAAAACTCAAGATTTTCATATAATATGTTTCATAAAATTAATTATTACATAAGATAATAGATAATATAAAAATTTTTGGCATACAAAAGCATACCAGATACAATGATAGGCATACAAAAGCATGTAGAATATAATTGAAAAAGGAATTGGCAGCATTTTTAGATAATACTGAAGTTTTACATCTAACATGTGTGTGATAAAATTGTGGATTAAATGGATAGTTCATAATATTGAAGATTTCTTTGAGAAAATTCAGATAAAATAATAGGGATATAAATAGATCTATGATATAATTGATAAATGAAATAGAAATTTTCCTGATAAAACTAAAGATTTTCATATGATATATTTATCCAAAAATGAGTAATATATAGAATTATTGATAATAAAAATGTTTTTGGAAAAACATTCAGATAAAATTCTAGGAATACAAATTCATTTAGAATATAAATGAAAACAGAACTGGAAACATTTTCTGAAAAAAACTGAAGATTTTCATAAAACATGTATGATAAAATTGACAATTATACAGGATAACTGATAATATTAAAGATTTTTTGGAAAGAATTAAGAAAATATAATAGGCATATAAATACATTTACGATATAATTGAAAAATGAAGTGGAAACATTTTCGGAAAATACTAAGGAATTTCATATGCATGTGTATCATAACATTGAGGATTACCTAGGATAATTGATAATATTGAATATTTTAATAAAAACTCAGATAAAATGATAAGCATACAAATGCATTTAGAATATAATTGAAAAATAAATATAGATATTTTTGATATAATGAAAATTATCATCTATTCTGTGTATGAAAATTAAGGTTTACATAGATTAGTTGATAATATTGAAGTTTTTTTTGAAAAAAAAACTAATAAAATAATAGGCATACAAATACTTTTAGGATACAATTTTTAAATGAAGTGGTAACATTTTGTGATAAAACTGAAGATTTTCATATAACATATATATCAAAAATTGAGGATTACATTGGATAATTTATAAAATAAATTTTTTTTGAAAATACACTCAGATAAAAATCTAGGCATACAAATGCATTTTAAATATTAATGAAAAATGAAGTGGAGATATTTTCTGAAAAAACTGAAGATTTTCATACAACATATGTATGATAAAATTGAGGATTACATAGGGTTTGATAAAATTGAAGATTTATTCAGAAAAACACCCAGATAAAATGCTAGCCATACAAATGCATTTAGAATACAATTGAAAAATAAGTGTAGATATTTTTGAATATACTGAAGATTTTATTTTTTTTAATGAGAGTAATAACTTTATTTCCAAATTCACTTTTACAGCAACAGTCAGTGTAAATCATTTGTTAAAACACAATACACTATATGGACATTCACAGAGAGGAAGCTTAGCTAAGATGATTTGTGTCCTCCCCCAACCCTCAAAATCACCAAAGAAATCATGGGACTTGCAAGCACTGGAGATCATGCCCAGCACAGTTACTGCACAGGCTACAGTCCATCAAGAGGGTAAGATTGCAATACTGCCTGAAATAACCCTTTCAATAGCCAGAGAGAAGTTTGAAGGCCCATAAAGCCACAGATTTATAGTGGATTACCACCTCCACCCTCATCTCCACTTACTTTCTTGAACAACAGAATGGATAAAGGAAGTGATCTTGGCCACTGCTAATAGTGTTCAGGCTATGGATTTGAAGTCAATCCAGAGGTGATACTTATGTGCCAGTGGGTTAGAGGGAAGGAAGCCAGGATTATGAGGAGGCATTGATTGTGGGCTCTGGACACTACAAGAAGGCGGCAGGAAGAGCATTTCATAGATTTCCTACACAAACCTGAGAGCTGTACCTGGCTGGGAAGGCAAGGATCTAGCTGGCTGCCTCTTCCTTGCAAAAGCCTGTCAATGGGACGGCCAAGCCTCCAAGTTCTAGCCTCATGGTAACTTCTCTCTAGCAAAATCATGAATGGGGTTACAAGGTGGCTCAATGGCTACATTCCAAGACTTCCCTTTGCCCATGTGAATTATCTTTACAGGTTCCTTTTTCCCCTTCACCTATCAACACAAGAAATCTCAAAAGGGATACACTCTTATCATTGAAATCAAGTAAAATGGAACTATCGATAAAGTGAATTAAGAGTTTGGAGGTTCCTGTCAAATTTTATATCCTATCTAGCCTACCCAAAGACATTGGCTCTGGAGTGGAAAGGCATGGGAAGAATGGAGAAATTCCAAGGCCCTGGGGGAATGTCCTCACTGAAGTAACAAGCCAGAATCCCTTGGTAAATTGTCTATCTCACTGACCAGATCACTCCAAACCACGATTTTTGGGCCGACTGCCCTACAAGAGATATGGCAGAGTTCCCAACCCCTGACTCAAGGACAGGAACTGCAGGATGGGAAAATGTGTATGTGAGAGAGAACCCCTATATGTAACCATGATGAAGGGACCATGGACCATCAAAACACACTTCCTTTTCCTCCCTCAGACTCTTCACTTTTGTGGACAGCTAAACTCCATCAGCAGTCGTGAGGCTCACAACAGATAGCTCTGGGCACTCAGAGTACTTCAATGGGAAAGACCAGCCACTTCCTCCTATTCTCCACATTGTCCTTAATGGAACCCAAGCAAGAAGTGGCCAACCTGGGCCTAAGGTTCCTAATCTTCAAATGCCTATTCACTGCAACTGTAGGAGGTCATAAAATGTCAGGGGGCTGACACATTGGAAACCAAGGGAGTCCCTAAGATATCCCCTTCATCAGTGTGGCAGTCCATCCCAAACCCTATGGAGAAGAGGCAAAGGCTTGGAGAGGGCCCACAGATATCTACTGCTGAGTCATGGAATTTCTAGGGTCACAGTTCTCGCTAATGGTACCAGTGTCATTTTCGCTTGTGTTGCAGTTCTTAGATTTATTTCAGGGCTGCTTTGAGACTTGAAGTTATGATTAGAGAGAACCATCTTCAGTCTACAAAACAGGCCAGCCACAAGCTCTCCCTGAGAGGCAGAACTTCCTGCCTATAGCTGGTCCGGTGCTTCAGGCCTTGGCTAATGTCATAGACCTCCAGTGTCACAATCCAGTGTCTGTGAGGTCCCAGATGCATAAGAAACCCTTCAGAACATGGGATGTTCCAGCAGAGTAGCACTGCACTGGCCTGGAGCCACATCAGGAAGGAGACATGTGATATCCAGGCCCTCCATCTCCTGTGGTTGGCTACAACCTTTTGACAAATATTTCAAGATACATGCGTCCTTTTTTTTTCTTTTTCTTTCTTTTCTTTGTCTTTCTTTTCTTTTCACTGTCATAGTCACTCTGGTGAACCCAGACAAACAGACAAATCCAACTACAACGCAACAAGATGCAGATGGGGAAGGAAGGGCTGCTTCTCTGGAGATGGCTGGCTGCTCCAGCAGGGAGAGGCAGCACCATTTCCATGGGACTGGAGGAAAAACACTTCAATCAAGGGGTATGTTCCCCCAAACTGGCGTGTGGAGACTGATTACATGCATGGGGACTTAATGGCCGCTGAGCTCCGGGAGGCTAGTTATCACAAGCTGGGGTGGAAGCGGCAGACAGAAGTGTGGCAGTACCCTGGGACTCTTGCCAGGACACTGGCACCTCAGTTGGCTGCCTCCAGCCCAACACAAGGATGAGACAGGCCTAGGAAGCAACCACTTCAGTTAAAAAAGTAAAGGCTTCCAGGAACATCTTCAGGCCCACAGCGGCTCCCGTCCAGGATGGGAAGTGATGAAGTAGACCAAACAAGGTTATAAGGTTCCTTGTGGGAGGCACACTGGTTGGATTCGTGGAACATAGGACTCAAGACTAAGGCCCAAATCTGCCTTCCCTGGACTTCCATAGAGTGAGCAAGTATTGCCCATATCTACCCAGGGGCCAGGGATGGGTCTGGGGAAGGCTGGACCCTCAGGACAGTGAGACATGATGTACAGATAGCAGTGATTGGCTCTGGTGTCAGACGTAGGCATGATAGGACAGGTTGAGGGGATACAGTGGCTGTGTGAGCGCTAGGAGGCCTGGGACCCACAGCCCAGAATATCACCCCCATCCCTCACACTGCAGAAGTGCCAGAGGACCAGGCTTGAGAACAGACAGATGTCCCGCAAGAGGCACACGTACTTACAAAGAGCACTGGTTAGCCCTAAAATCCCAGGTCTGTATGGTGGCCAAAATCATGGCTGTAGTTCCAAACTTCAGAACTCAGTAAAGCAGGTTTTCCTGGGAGAGCAAATGGAAGCCCAGTACCTCCCACCCTGAGTGAGGGAAGAGAAGAAAGCCAGTGCCCTATGATATCACAATCAGCCTTCAGAAAACCAGTCTACAAGGTACCACCTTCTGGCTTACCTTCTTCCGCAGGCTGCACTTCAGATGGGGCACACCCTCCCACTATACCCACAGTGCTTTATAAAGCTGGCGTCTGTGCTAGCTAAGACTGCTGGAGGCAGCTGGGGTTACCTGTCCTTCCAAAGCTAATTGCCAAGGAGCCAGTGGCTTCTTCTCCCAACCTGTCTTCCTCACCTCTCTCCTGTGACTCCCAGCCTTGCCACTTCTCAGCCTTTGTTGTTTCAGTCCTCCCTCACATCCAGACAACATTAACACTGAAGATCTTCATCTAACCTGTGTGTGAGAAAATTGAGGATTACATAGGATAAGTGATAATATTGAAGATATATTAGAAAAAACTCAGATAAATAATATGCATATAAATACATTTAGGAGATAATTAAAAATGAAGTGGAAATATTTTCTGATGAAACTGAAGATTTTCATATAATTTATGTATAAAAAACTGAGGGTTATATATAATTATTCATAATATAAATTTTGTGGGAAAAACATTCAGATAAAATGCTAGGAATACAAATTCATTTAGAATATAAGTGAAAACAGAAGTGGATACATTTTCTGATAAAAACTGAAGATTTTCATTAAACATGTATGTAAAAAATTGACCATTATACAGGATAACTGATAATATTGAAGATTTTTTGGAAAAATTCAGAAAATATAATAGGCATATAAATACATTTAGGATATAATTAAATTTGAAGTGGAAACATTTTCTGATAAAACAGGATTTTCATATATATGTATGACAGCATTGAGGATAACATAGGATAATTCATAATATTGAATATTTTTAATAAAAACCTCAGATAAAATGATAGGCATACAAATGCATTTAGAATATAAAGAAAAAAGAATGGGAGATATTGTCTGATAAAACTGAAAATTTTCATAAAACATATGTAAGTTGAAATTGAGGATTACATAGTGTCATTCATAAAATCAAAGATTTATTTATTAAAAGACTCAGATATAAAATAGGATATTTTACAATTCATAAAATAATTTATAAAATAATTTTTTTGAAAAACGCTCTGATACAAATCTAGGCATACAAATGCATTTAGAACATAAATGAAAAATGAAGTGGGGGTATTATCTGAAAAAAATTAAGATTTTCATACAACATATGTATGATAAAATAGAGGATTACATAGTGTTTTTGATAAAGTTGAAGATTTATTCAGAAAAGCACACAAAAACAATTCTATGCATACAAATGCATTTAGAATATAATTGAAAAATAAGTTTAGATATTTTTTAATATAATGAAGGATTTTATTTTTCCTGTGTGTGAAAATTGAGGATTACATATAATAATTGATAATATTTAAGGTTTTTTTTTTAAAAAAAACAGATAAAATAATAGGCATACAAATACTTTTAGGATATAACTGAAAAATTAAGTGGTAACATTTTCTGATAAAACTGAAGATTTTCATATAACATATATATCAAAAAATTGAGGAATACATATGATATTTTAAAAAATATTTTTTTTTGGAAAAACACACTGATACAAATCTAGGCATACAATGCCTTTAGAATATTACTGAAAAATGTAGTGGAGGTATTATCTGAAAAAAACTGAATATTTTTATACAACATATGTATGATAAAATTGAGGATGGCATAGTGTTTTTGATAAAACTTAGGATTTATTCAGAAAAACACTCAAATACCATTGGAGGCATACAAATGCATTTAGAATATAATTGAAAAAGAAATCTAGGTATTTTTTGAATCAACTGAAGATTTTCATCTAACATGTTTGTGAAATTTGAGGATTTCATAGAATAATTGATTATATTGATGGTTATTTGAAAAAATCTCAGATAAAATAATAAGCATACAAATACTTTTAGGATATAATTGATAAATGAATTGGTAATATTTTCTGATAAAACTGAAGATTTTCATATTACACATATATCAAAATTTGAGGTATGCATAGGATAGTTTATAAAATATATTTTTTGGAAAAAGACTCTGATACAAATCTTGGCATTCAAATGCATTTAGATTATAAATGAAAATGAAGTGAGATGTTTTCTGAAAATAATGAAGATCTTCACAGAACATATGCATGATAAAATTGAAGATTACATAGTGTTTTTGATAAAATTCAAGAAAAGATTCAGAAAAACACTCAGATATAATTCTAGGCATACAAATACATTTAGAAAATTGAAAAAGAAGTGTGTTTCATGAAAATAATGAAGCTTTTCATTTAACATATTTGTGAAAATTGAGAATTACATAGAATAATTGATAACATTGAAATGTTATTTTAAAAAACTCAGATAAAATTATAGGCATACAAATTCATTTAGGATATGATTGAGAAATGAAGTGGTAACATTGTCTGATAAAACTGAACATTTTTATATGACAAATATATCATAAAATTCAGGATTACATAGAATAAGTGATAATATAAATATTTTTTGGAAAAACATTCAGATACAATGCTAAGCATAGAAATGCATTTAGAATATAATTGAAAAAGAAAGTGTAGACATTTTGTGATAATACTGAAGATTTTCATCTTACCTGAGTCTGAAAAAATTGAAGACTACATAGGATAATTGAAAATAATGAATATTTTTTTGAAAAACCCTCAGATAAAATAATAGGCAAATAAATACATTTAGGATATAATTATGTATGAAGTGGAAACATTTTCTGATAAAACTGAGCATTTTCATATATATATGTATGACAGCATGGAGGATAATATAGGATAATTCATAATATTGAAAATTTTTATAAAAAGTTCAAATAAAATGATAGGCATACAAATCAATCGTAAAATCGATGATTTATTTATTAAAACACTCAGCTATAAAATAGTATATTTTATAATTCATAAAATAATTTCTAACTCTGTGAAGAATTGAAGTGGGATTTTGATGGGTATTGCATTGAATCTGTATATTGCTTTTGGCAAAATGGCCAGTTTATCTATATTGGCTTATTCAGCCATTAGAAAAAATGAATTCATGAAATTCTTAGGCAAATGGATGGAGCTGGAGAACAACATACTAAGTGAGGTAACCCAGACTCAAAAGATGAGTCATGGTATGCACTCACTAATAAGTGGATATTAACCTAGAAAACTGGAATACCCAAAACATAATCCAAACATCAAATGAGGCACAAGAAGAACAGAGGAGTGGCCCCTTGTTCTGGAAAGACTCAGTAAAGCAGTATAGGGCAAAACCAGAACGGGGAAGTGGGAAGGGGTGTGTGGGAGGACAGGGGGAGAGAAGGGAGCTTATGGAAATTTCAGGGAGTGGGGGGGGGGGGCTAGAAAAGGGGAAACCATTGGAAATGTAAATAAAAAATAAAAAATACATCAAATAAAAAAACAGAAAAAAAAAAGAAAAAAAATTTTAAAATAATTTTTTGAAAAATTCTCTGATACAAATCTAGGCATACAAATGCATTTAGAATATAAAAGAAAAATGAAGTGGAGGTATTATCTGAAAAAATTTAAGATTTTCATGCAATATATATATGATAAAATAGAGGATTATATAGTTTTTCGTAAAATTGAAGGTTTATTCAGAAAAACACTCAGAAACAATTCTAGGCATACAAATGCATTTAGAATATAATTGAAAAATAAGTTTAGATATTTTTGAATATAATGAAGGATTTCATCTATCCTGTGTGTGAAAATTGAGGATTACATATAATAATTGATAATATTTAAGGTTTATTTTTTGAAAAAAAACACAGATAAAATAATAGGCATACAAATACTTTAAGGATATAACTGAAAAATTAACCGGAAACATTTTCTGATAAAACTAAAGAATTTCATATAACGTATGTATCACAAAATTGAGGAATACATATAATATTTTAAAAAATAATTTTTTGGGAAAAACAGACTGATACAAATCTAGGCATACAAATGCCTTTAGAATATTAATGAAAAATGAAGTGGAGGTATTATCTGAAAAAAACTGAATATTTTTATAAAACGTGTATGATAAAATTTATGATGGCATAGCATTTTTGATAAAACTGAGTATTGATTCAGAAAAACACTCAAATAAAAGTCTAGGCATCCAAATTCATTTAGAATATAATTGAAAAAGAAATCTAGATATTTTTCGAAAAAACTGAAGATTTTCATCTAACATGTTTGTGAAATTTGAGAATTTCATAGAATAATTGATAATATTGAAGGTTATTTTTTGAAAAAATCTCAGTTAAAATAATAAGCGTACAAATACTTTTAGGATATAATTGATAAATGAATTGGTAACATTTTTAGATAAAACTGAAGATTTTCATATTACATATGTACCAAAATATTGAGGTATGCATAGGATAGTTTATAAAATATATTTTTTGGAAAAACACTCTGATACAAATCTAGGCATTCAAAAGCATTTAGATTATAAATGAAAAATGAAGTGAGATATTTTCTGAAAATACTGAAGATCTTCATAGAAAATATGCATGATGAAATGGAAGATTACATAGTGTTTTTGATAAAATTGAAGAAATAATTCAGAAAAACACTCAGATACAATTCTAGCATACGAATACATTTAGAATAAAATTGAAAAAGAAGTGTGTTTCATGAAAATAATGAAGCTTTTCATTTAACATATTTGTAAAAATTGAGGATTACATAGAATAATTGATAATATTAAAATTTTATTTAAATGAACTCAGATGAAATAATAGGCATACAAATACATTTAGGATATGATTGAGAAATGAAGTGGTAACATTGTCTGATAAAACTGAAAATTTTTATATGACAAATGTATCATAAAATTGAGAATTATATAGGATAAGTGATAATATAAATATTTTTTGGAAAAACATTCAGATACAATTCTAGGCATAGAAGTGCCTTTAGAATATAATTGAAAAAGTACGTGTAGACATTTTGTAATAATACTGAAGATTTTCATCTAACCTGAGTGTGAAAAATTTGAAGACTACATAGGATAATTGATAATATTGAAGAGTTTTAGAAAAAACTCAGATAAAATTATAGGCATATAAATACAACTAGGAGATAATTAAAAGTGAAGTGGAAACATTTTCTGATAAAACTGAAGATTTTGATATAACATGTTGCATAAAACTGATTATTACATAAGATAATAGATAATATAAAATTTTTTTGGAATAAACTCAGATACAATAATAGGTATACGAATGTATAAAGAATATAATTGAAAATGGAAGTGATGACATTTTTAGATAATACTGAAGATTTAGATCTAAATTTTGTGTGATAAAATTGTGGATTATTATAAGACAGTTTATAATAATGAATATTTTCTGGAAAAAATTAAGATAAATAAATAGGCACATAAATACATTTACAATATAATTGAATAATGAAGTGGAAATATTTTCTGAAAAACTGAGGATTTTCATATACATATGTATCATAACATTGAGGATTACATAGGATAATTGATAATATTGCATAATTTTAATAAGAAACTCAGATAAAATGATAGGCATATGAATGCCTTTGAATATAATGGAAAAAGGAATTGGAGACATTGTCTGATAAAACTGAAGATTTTCATAAATCATCTATGATTAAATTGAGGATTAAATAGTGTTATTGATAAAATTGAAGATTTATTTATAAAAACACTCAGATATAAAATAGGATAATTTATAATTTATAAAATATTTTATAAAATAATTTTTTTTGAAAAATGCTCTGATTCAAAACAGCATACAAATGCATTTAGAATATAAATGAAAAATGAAGTGGAGGTATGATTTGAAATAACAGAAAATTTTCCTACAATATATGTATGATAAAATTGAGGATTACATTGTGTTTTATATAAAATTGAAGATTTATTCAGAAAAACACTCAGTTACAAATCTAGGAATTCAAAAGCATTAAGAATATAATTGAAAAATAAGAATAGATATTTTTGAATATAGTGAAGATTTTCGTCTATCCTGTGTGTGAAACTTGAGGATTACATAGAATAGTTGATAATATTGAAGTTTTTTTTTTTTAAACTCAGATATAATAATAGGCATACCAAATTATTTTAGGATATAACTGAAAAATCAAGTGGTAACATTTTCTGATAAAAATGAATATTTTCATATAACATATGTATCACAAAGTTGAGCATTACATAGGATAATTTATAAAATACATTTTTTTGGAAAAACACTCTGATAAAATCTAGGCATAAAAATCTATATAGAATATTAATGAAAAATGAAGTAGAGATATTTTCTGAAAAAACTGAAGACTTTTCATTTAACATATGTATGATATAATTTAGGATTACAAAGTGTTTTGATAGAACTGAAGAAATGATTCAGAAAAACACTCATATACAATTCTAGGCATTTAAATGCATTTAGAATACAATTGAAATATAAGTGTAGATATTTTATGAACATGCTGAAGATTTTTATCTACCCTTGTTTGAGAAAATTGAGGATTACTTAGGATAATTGATAATATTGAAGATTTCTTTGGGAAAAAAACTCAGATAAAATAATAGGCATATAAATACATTTAGAAGGCAATTAAAAATGAAGATTTGCATATAACATGTTTCATAAAATTGATGATTACTTAAGGTAAAAGATAATATAAAAACTTTTGCAAGAAACTCAGATACAATGATAGGCATATGAAAGCATGTATAATATAATTGAAAAATGAAGTGGTAACTTTTTTAGATAATACTGAATATTTACATCTAACTTGTGAGTGATAAAATTGTGGATTATATTGGACAGTTCATAATATTGAGGACTTTTGGAAAAATTCAGATAAAATTATAGGCATATAAATAGATTTATGATATAATTGATAAATGAAGTGGAAATATTTTCTGTTAAAACTAAAGATTTTCACATAACTTATGTATGAAAAAATTGAGGATTACCTAGAAATATTGATAATATAAAACTTTTTGGAAAAACATTCAGATAAAATGCTTGGAATAAAAATTCATTTAGAATACAAAGAAAAATGGAGGTGTAGTCATTTTCTAAGAAAACTCAAGAGTTTCATAAAAAGTATGATAAAATTGAGGATTATACAGGATAACTGATAATATTGAAGATTTTTGGAAAAAAATCAGAAAATATAATAGGAATATAAATACATTTAGGATATAATTGAAAAATGAAGTGGAAACATTTTCTGATAAAATTGAGAATTTTCATATAAATATGTATCATATCATTGAGGATTACGTAGGATAATTGATAATATTGAGTATTTTTAATAAAAAACTCAGATAAAATGAAAGGTATACAAATGCATTTAGAATATAAAGGAAAAAGGAAGTGGAGACATTGTCTGATAAAACTGAAAATTTTCATAAAACATATGTATGATAAAATTGAGAATTACATAGTGTTATTGATAAAATCGAAGATTTATTTATAAAAACACTCAGATATAAAATAGGAAAATTTATAATTTGTAAAGTAATTTATAAAATAATTTCTTTTGAAAAATGCTCTGATGCAATCCTAGGCATGCAAATGTATTTAGAATATAAATGAAAAATGAAGTGGAGGCATTATTTGAAAGAACTGAAATTTTTCACAAAACCCATGTATGATAAAAATGAGGATTACATAGTCTTTTTGATAAAATTGAAGAGTTATTCAGACAAACACTCAGAAAGGATTCTAGGCATAAAAATGCATTTAAAATATAATTGAAAAATAAATGTACATGTTTTTTAATATAATGAGGATTTTTATCTATCCAGTGTGTGAAAATTGAGGATTACATAGAATAATTGATCATATTGAAGTTTTTTGAAAAAAAACTCACATAAAATAATATGCATAAAAATACTATTAGGATATAATTGATAAATGAAGTAGTAACATTTTCTGATAAAACTGTAGATTTTCATATAACATATGTATCACAAAATTGATGATTACATAAGTTAATTTATCAAATAATTTTTTTGGAAAAACACTGATACAAATCTAGGCATACAAATGCATTTAGAAAATAAATGAAAAATGAAGTGGAGATATTTTTTGAAGAAACTGAATATTTTCATATAAAATATGTATGATAAAATTGAGTATTATATAGTGTTTTTCATAAAATTGAGGAAATGTTTCAGAAAAACATTCAGATACAATTCAAGGCATACAAATGCAATTAGAATACGATTGAAAATGAAGTGTAGATATTTTTTGAATGTACTAAAGATTTTCATCTAACCTGTGTCTGAGAAATTTGAGGATTATATAGGATAATTGATAATATTGAAGATTTTTGGAAAAAAAATTAGATAAAATAAGAGGCATAAAATTACCTTTAGAATATATTTTTAAAATGTAGTGGAAACATTTTCTGATAAAACTTAATATTTTCTTATAACATATGTATCACAATTTTGAGCATTATATAGGATAATTTACAAAATAAATTTTTCTTAAAATACACTCTCATACATATCTAGGCATACAAACGCATTTAGAATATGAATGAAGCATGAAGTGGAAATATTTTCTTAAAAAAACTAAAGATTTTCATAGAACAATTGTATGATAAAATTAAAGATTAGTGTTTTGGATAAAATTGAAGAAATGATTCAGAAAAACACTCAGATAGAATTCTAGGCATACAAATACATTTAGAATAAAATTGAAAATGAAGTGAAGATATTTTTGAATATAAAGAAGCTTTTCATCTAAGATGTTTGTGAAAATTGAGGATAATATAGAATAATTGATAATATTGAATTTTTTTGGAAAAACTCAGATAAAATAATAGTCATACAAATACCTTTAGGATATAATTGAAAAATCAAGTGGTAACATTTTCTGATAAAACTGTAGATTTTTATATGATAAATGTATCATAAAATTGAGGATTACTTAGGATAAGTGATAATATAAATAATTTTGGAAAAACAGATACAATGCGAGGCATAGAAATGCATTTAGAATGTAATTGAAAAGTAAGTGTAGATATTTTGTGATAATACTGAAGATTTTCATCAAATCCAAATGGATCAAGGACCTCCACATAAAGCCAGACACTCTGAAGCTAATAGAAAAGAAACTGGGGAAGACCCTTGAGGACATCGGTACAGGGAGAAAGTTTCTGAACAGAACACCAATGGCGTATGCTCTAAGAGCAAGAATTGACAAATGGGACCTCATAAGGTTACAGAGTTTCTGTAAGGCAAAGGACACCGTCAAGAGGACAGATCGGCAACCAACAAATTGGGAAAAGATCTTCACCAATCCTACATCAGATAGAGGGCTAATATCCAATATATATAAAGAACTCAAGAAGTTAGACTCCAGAAAACCGAACAACCCTATTAAAAAATGGGGTACAGAGTTAAACAAAGAATTCTCACCTGAAGAACTTCGGATGGCGGAGAAGCATCTTAAAAAATGCTCCACTTCATTAGTCATTAGGGAAATGCAAATCAAAACAACCCTAAGATTTCATCTTACACCAGTCAGAATGGCTAAGATTAAAAATTCAGGAGACAGCAGGTGTTGGAGAGGGTGCGGAGAAAGAGGAACACTCCTCCACTGCTGGTGGGGTTGCAAATTGGTACAACCACTCTGGAAAGCAGTCTGGCGGTTCCTCCGAAAACTGGGCACCTCACTTCCAGAAGATCCTGCTATACCACTCCTGGGCATATACCCAGAGGATTCCCCACCATGTAATAAGGATACATGCTCTACTATGTTCATAGCAGCCCTATTTATAATTGCCAGATGCTGGAAAGAACCCAGGTATCCCTCAACAGAAGAGTGGATACAAAAAATGTGGTATATCTACACAATGGAGTACTATTCAGCCATTAGAAACAATGAATTCATGAAATTCTTAGGCAAATGGATGGAGCTAGAGAACATCATACTAAGTGAGGTAACCCAGACTCAAAAGGTGAATCATGGTATGCACTCACTAATAAGTGGTTATTAACCTAGAAAACTGGAATACCCAAAACATAATCCACACATCAAATGAGATACAAGAAGAAAGCAGGAGTGGTCCCTGGTTCTGGAAAGACTCAGTGAAACAGTATTTGGCAAAACCAGAACGGGGAACTGGGAAGGGGTGGGAGGGAGGACAGGGGAAGAGAAGGGGGCTTACGGGACTTTCGGGGAGTGGGGGGGGCTAGAAAAGGGGAAATCATTTGAAATGTAAATAAATTATATCAAATAAAAAAAAAAGACAAAAAAAAAAAAAAAAAAAAAAAAAAAAAAAAAAAAAAAAAAAAAAAAAAAAAAAAAAAAATTGAGGATTACTTAGGATAAGTGATAATATAAATAATTTTGGAAAAACAGATACAATGCGAGGCATAGAAATGCATTTAGAATGTAATTGAAAAGTAAGTGTAGATATTTTGTGATAATACTGAAGATTTTCATCTAACCTGAGTGTGAAAAAATTGAAGACTACAAAGGAAAATTGATAATATTGAAGAGTTTTTGGGAAAAAGCTCAGATAAATTAATAGGCATATAAATACATTTAGGAGATAATTAAAAATGAAGTGGAAACATCTTTTGATAAAACTGAAGATTTTCAAATAACATGTTTCATAAAATTAATGATTACATAAGATAAGAGACAATATAAATTTTTTTGAAAAACTCAGATAAATTGATAAATTGATAGGCTTATGAAAGCATGTAGAAGATAATTGAAAAAGGAAGTTGAGACATTTTTAGATAATACTGAAGATTTACATCTAACTTGTGTGTGATAAAATTGTGGATTATATTGGACAGTTCATAATATTGACGGCTTTCTGGAAAAAAGTTGAGATAAAATTATAGGCATATAAATATATTTATGATATAATTGATAAATGCAGTGGAAACATCTGTTAAAACTGGAGATTTTCCTATAATTTATGTATCAAAACAATTGAGGATTACATAGAATTATTGATAATATAAAATTTTTTTGGAAAAACATTCATATAAAATGGTATGAATACAAATTCATTTAGAATATAAAGGAAAAAGTAAGTGGAGACATTTTCTGAAAAAAACTGAAGATTTTCATAAAACGTATGTGTGATAAAATTGAGAATTATACAGGCTAACTTATAATATTGAAGATTTTTTGGAAAAAAATCAGAAAATATAATAGGCATATAAATATATTTAGGATATAATTGAAAACTGAGGTGGAAACATTTTCTGATAAAACTGAGTATTTTCATATACATATATGTCATAACATTGAGGATTATATAGGGTAATTGATAATATTGAATATTTTTAATAAAAACTCAGATAAAATGATAGGCATAGAAATGCATTTAGAATATAAATGAAAAAGGAATTGGAGACATTGTTTGATAAAACTGAAGAATTTTGTAAAACATAAGTATGATGAATTTGAGGATTACATTGTTATTCATAAAATCAAAGATTTATTTATAAAAACACTCAGATATAAAGTAGGAAAATTTATAATTTATAAAATATTTTATAAAATATTTTTTTTGAAAAACGCTCTGATACAACTATAGGCATACAACTGTGCATAGAATATAAATGAAAATTGAAGTATAGGTATTATCTGAAGAAACAGAAGATTTTCAAACAACATATGCATGATAAAATTGAGGATTACATAGTGTTTGTGATAAAATTGAAGACTGATTCAAAAAAACACTCAGAAACTATTCTAGGCATACAAATGCATTTTGAATAAAATTGAAAAAATAACATTAGATATTTTTGAATATAATGAAAATTTTCATCTATCCTGTTTGTGAAAATTGAGGATTACATAGAATAATTGATAATATTGAAGTGTTTTGTTGAAAAAAACTCAGATAAAATAATAGGTTAACAAATACTTTTAGGATATAAATGATAAATGAAGTCGTATCATTTTCTGATAAAACTGATGCTTGTTATATAACATGTGTATCACAAAATTGAGGATTACATAGAATAATTTATAAAATAATTTTTTTGGAAAAACACTCTGATACAAATCTAGGCATACAAATGCATTTAGAATATAAATGAGGCTAAAGAGGTGGGTGGAGGCGGCAGAGGTAAGAACAGCATAGGCTCGTCCAGAGGAAGGGCCATCAGCAGTGGAACTAAGGCTACAGAGTCCAGGCAGGCTCTGCGCCCTCTACCACTGACCATCACTGGCCAGCCTGGCTGCAAGATGTGGCAGATTTAATGAGCATTTCCCCACACAGAAGCCACATCAGAAATCTGCCTCCAGCTAGTCAGTTAAAAGAAACTCGCCTCCACCTTGGTTCTCAGATGCCAGAGAGATCAGACAGCCTGAGGTAGGCAAACATAACCTGAGGCCAACATTGCCAACATGGCATGGGTCTAAGCCCGATGGGCGTTGGCCTGCACCCAGGCCCTTGGCTTTTCGGAGGGCCATCTGGTGTGCCAACCTGGCCAGGTAGTTATTTGTTTGGCCTCTTGCACACACCGCCATTTTGACTATGGGATGCCAGAGAGTTCTAACAGGCAAATCCAGCTGTCAGTCATAGCTGGAGGCTAACATAGCTGGGGTCTAAGCCTGCCAAGCTTTGGATTACACCCAGGCCCTGTGTTGTCCTGTGGGACTTCAGTGTGCCAACCCGGCCAGGAGGTTCTTAGCCTAGCAGACTCTCCTGGCACTTTCAGGGAGCACAGGCAGGTCGCCATCCTAGCCACCTGACAAAACCAGTTAACACTGATAGCCCGAAGGGAACTTTGCTCAGGCCTTGGCCTGCCAGGCTTTTGCCTAGACTCGGGCCTGAGCTGCTAAGCTAGCCTTGTGTGCACAAACCCGGTTGGGAGATCTTCTGCCCAGCAGAGTGATCATTACTCAGAAAATGTCCCACAGCATACACCATCAGCACTCCCTGAAGGAACAAACAGGCACCACCTGGTTTACAGAGACAATCTGGGCCAAGGCACACTAGGGCTCCAAGGGCACCCAAGAAGAGGACAGCACATCAGCCATCTGTGACAGGGAAAATCCAGCCATCCAGTGCTGCAGAAATAGCGCTAGAGCCTCACAGGAGGCTCAAACACCAGACAAAGACAAGACCAAATAATGCCAGAGTAAAAGATGGCAAAGGGCAAATGCAGGAAAACTGCTAACAGAAATCTAGGCAATATGGAAGCATCTGAACCAAACTCTCCAACATCAGCAAGTCCTGGTTACCCCTACACACCAGAAAAGCAAGATTTGGATTTAAAATCATGGTCATGCTACTGCTAGAAGAACACAAAAAGGACATAAATGAATCTTTTAAAGAAATACAGGGGAACATGAATAAGCTAGGAACCCGTATAATTGAAACACAAAAATCACCTAAAGAAATTCAGGAGAATAAGGCTCAAGAGATAGAAGCCAATAAAGAAGAAATGCAAAAAAAAAAAAAAAATTAAGAAATGCAGGAGAACTTGAGTCAACAGGCAGAAGTTATGAAAGAGGAAACACAAAAATCTCTTAAATGATTAAAGGAAAACACAAACAAACAAATGAAGGAACTGAGCAAAAACATCCTGGATCTAAAAACAGAAGTAGAAACAACTAAGAAATCACAAAGTAAGACCATATTGGAGATAGAAAACCTTGAGAAGAAGTCAGGGGCCATAGATATACATATCAATAACAGAATACAAGAGATGAAAGAAGGAGTCTCAGATCCGAAGATACGACAGAAAAAAAAATTGACTCAACAGTCAAAGAAAATGCAAAATTCAAAAAGCTCATATCCCAGAACAACCAGGAAATCCAGGACACAAGGAGAAGACCAAACCTAAGGATTATAGTTATAGATGAGTGAAGATTTACAACTGAAAGGGTCAGCAAAAATCTTCAACAAAATTATGGAAGAAATCTTTCCTAACTTAAAGAGAGAGATGCCCATGAATATAAAAGAAGCCTACCGAACTCCAAAGAGACTGCACTTGAGCAGAAATACCTCCCATCACATAATAATCAAACCCCACATGCACTAAACAAAGAAAGAATATTAAAGGCACTAAGAGAGAAAGGCCAAGTAACATATAAAGGAAGACCTATCAGAATCACACCAGACTTCTCACCAGAGACCATGAAAGCTAGAAGATCCTGGGCAGATCTCACGCAGACTCTAAGATAAGACAAATATCAGCCATGACTACTATATCCATCAAAACTCTCAATCACCATAGATGGAGAAACCAAGATATTCCATGACAAAACAAAATTTACACAATATCTGTCCACAAACCCAGCTCTGCAAAGACTAATAGGAGGAAAACTCCAATACAAGGAAGGAAACTACACCCTGAAAAAATCAAGATAGTTACCTTCTTTCACCAAACCCAAAAGAAGATAGCCACTCAAATAAAAAATAACACCAAAAATGACAGGAAGTAATAATCACTATTCCTTAATATCTCTTAATGTCAATGGACACAATTCCCCAATAAAAAAAAACAGACTAACAGACTGGATAAGGAAACAGGACCCTACATTTTGCTAGATACAGGAGAAAAACTTCAGTGTAAAAGGCAAAATCTACCTTAGAGTAAAAGGCAGGAACACAATTTTACAAGCCAATGGTCTCAGGAAATGAGCCGGAGTAGCCATTCTAATATCAGATAAAATTGACTTCCAACCTAAAGTCATCAAAAGAGAGAAAGAAGGACACTTCTTGCTGTCAAAGGAAAAATCCACCTAGAAGAACTCTCAGTTCTGAACATCTATGCACCAAATGCAAGAGCACCCTCATTCATAAAAGAAACTTTACTAAATTTTGAAGCACACATTGCACCTAACACAATAATTGTGGCTGACTTCAACACTCCACATTCCTCAATGGACTGATCAGGAAAACAGAAACTAAACAGGGACACAGTAAAACAAATTGAAGCTTTGTACCAATTGGATTTGACTGCTATTTATAGAACATTTCACCCTAAAGCAAAAGAATATAACTTTTTCTCAGCACCTCATGGTTCCTTTTCCAAAATCGACCATATAATTGGTCAAAAGCTGACCTCAGCAAATATAAGAAGATCGAACTAATCCCATGCCTCCTATCAGATCACTATGGAGTAAGAGTAGTTTTCAATAGCAACAAAAACAACAGAAAGCCCACATACACATGGAGGCTGAATAATACTCTACTCAATGACACCTGGGCCAAAGAAGAAATAATGAAAGAAATCAGAGACTTTCTAGAATTGAATGAAAATGAAAGCAAATCATACCTAAATCTTTGGGACACAATGCAAGCAGTGCTAGGAAACTCATAGTCCTGAGTGCCTCCAAAAAGAAAATAGAGAGAGCATACACTAGCAGCTTAAAGACACACCTGAAAGCCCTGGAACAAAAAGAAGCCAATTCACCCAGGAGAAGTAGAAGACAGGAAATCATTAAACTCAGGGCTGAAATCAATCAAGTGGAAACAAAGAGAACCATACAAAGAATCAACCAATCTAGGAGCTGGTTCTTTGAGAAAATCAACAAGATAGATAAACCCTTAGCCACACTGACCAAAGGGCACAGAGAAAGTATTCAAATTAACAAAATTAGAAATGAAAAGGGGGATATAACAACAGAAACTGAGTAAACTCAAAAAAATCATCAGATCCTACTACAAAAGCCTATATTCAACACAAGTGGATGATCTGGAGGAAGTGGCCAATGTCCTTGACAGATACCAAATACCAAAATTAAATCAGTATCAAACATTTTTTGGAAAAACACTCAGATACAATGGTAGGCATAGAAATGCATTTAGAATATAATTGCTAAAGTAAGTTTTAGACATTTTGTGATAATACTGAAGATTTTCATCTGACCTGAGTGTGAGAAAATTTAATCAAACTGAAGATTTTCATAAAACATATGTATGATGAGATTGAGGAATACATAGTGTTATTGATAAAATTGAAGATCTATTTATAAAAACATTAAGGTGTATAATAGGATAAATTTTAATTTATAAAATATTTTATGAAAATTTTTTTGAAAAATGCTCTGATACAAATATAGGCATACAAATGCATTTAGAATATAAATGAAAAATGAAGTATTATTCGAAAAAAACTTATATAATATAATAGGCATACAAATACTTTTAGGATATAATTGATAAATTAAGTGTTAATATTTTCTGATAAAACTGAAGATTTTCATATAACATATGTATCACAAAATTGAGGATTATATTGGATAATTTGAAAAATGCTCTGATACAAATCCATTTAGAATATTAATGAAAAATAAAGTGGAGATATTTTCTGAAAAACCTGAAGATTTTCAATGAACATATGTATGATAAAATGAGGATTACATAGTGTTTTGATAAAATTGAAGAAATGAAACAGAAAAACACTCAGATATAATTCTAGGCATAAAAATACACTTAGAATAAATTGAAAAGGAAGTGTTGCTCTTTTTTGAATATACTGAAAATTTTTCATCTAAACTGTGTGTGAGAAAATTGATGATTATTAAAATGTTTTTCAAAAACTCAGATACAATGATAGAAATATGAAAGCATGTAGAATATAATTCAAAAAGGAAGTGTTGATATTTTTAGATAATACTGAATATTTACATCTAACTTGTGTGTAATAAAATTGTGGATTATATTGGACAGATCATAATATTGATAATTTTTTGAAAAAAATTCAGATAAAATTATAGGCACATAAATAGATTTATGATATAATTGATAATTAAGTAAGTGGAAACATTTTCTGTTAAAACTGAAGATTTTCATATAACTTGTGTATGAAAAAATGGAGGATTGTGTAGAATCATTGATAATATGAAATTTTTTGGAAAAGCATTCGGATAAAATGCTTGGAAATTGAATTCATTTAGAATATAAAGGAAAATGGAAGAGCAGTCAGTTTCTGAAAAAACTCAAGATTTTCATAAAACATGTATGAAATTTAGGATTATACAGGATAACTGATAATATTGAAGATCTTTTGGCAAAAAATTCAGAAATGTAATAGGCATATAAATACATTTAGGATATAATTGACAAATGAAGTGGAAACATTTTCTGATAAAATTGAGAATTTTCATATACATATGTATTATAACTTTGTGGATTATGTAAAATAATTGATAATATTGAGTATTTTTAATAAAAAACTCAGATAAAATGACAGGCATACAAATAAATGCATTTAGAATATAAAGGAAAATGCAAGTGGAGATATTGTCGGATAAAACTGAAGATTTTCATAAAGCATATGTATGATGAGATTCAGGATTACATAGTGTTATTGATAAATTCGAAGATTTATTTATAAAACACTCAGATATCAAATAGGATAATTTATAATTTATAAAATAATTTATAAGATAATTTTTTTTGAAAAATGTTCTGATACAAACATATGCATGCAAATGCATTTAGAATATAAATGAAAAATGAAGTGGAGGTATTATCTAAAAAAATTGAAGATTTTCATATAACATATGTATGATAAAATTGAGGATTACATAGTGTTTTTGATAAAATTGAAGACTGATTCAGAAAAACACTCAGAAACAATTCTAGGCACACAAACTCATTTAAAATATAATTGAAAAATAAGTTGATATATTTTTGAATATAATGAAGGTTTTCATCTATCCTGTGTGTGAAAATTGAGGATTACATATAATAATTGATCATATTGAAGATTTTTTTGAAAAAAAAACTCACATTAGATAATACGCATACAGAAATCTTTAGGATATAATTGATAAACAAAGTGGTAAAATTTTCTGATAATACTGAAGATTTTCATATAACATATGTATCACAAAATTGAGGATTACATAGGATAAATTATAATTTTTTTTTTTGGAAAAACACTCTGATACAAATCCCGGCATTCAAATGCCTTTAGAATATAAATGAAAAATGAAGTGGAGATATTTTCTGAAAAAAAACTGAAGATTTTTATACAACATATGCATGATAAAATTGAGGATACAAATGCATTTAGAATACAATGGAAAAAGAAGTGTAGATATTTTTGGAATATACTGAAGATTTTCATCTAACCTGTGTGTGAAAAAATTGAGGATTACATAGGATCATTGATGATATTGAAGATTTTTTGGAAAAAAATCAGATAAAACAGGAAGCATATAATTACTTTTAGAATATATTTTAAAAATGAAGTGGAAACATTTTCTGATAAAACAGAACGTTTTGCTATAACATATGTGTCACAAAGTTGAGTATTACATAGGATAATTTAGAAATTAAATTTTTTGAAAAACAGTCTGACACAAATCTGGGCATACAAATGCATTTAGAATATAAATGAAACATGAAGTGGAGATATATTCTGAAAAAAACTGAAGATTTTCATAGAACAATTGTATGATGAAATTGAAGATTAGTGTTTTGGATAAAATTGAAGAAATGATTCAGAAAAACACTCATATACAATTCTGGGCATACAAAGGTGTTAGAATAAAATTGAAAAAGAAGTGTAGATATTTTTGAATATAATAAAGCTTTTCATATACATATGTATCATAACATTGAGGATTACAGAGGACAATTGATAATAGTACATATTTTTAATAAAAAACTCAGATAAAGTGATAGGAATACAAATGCATTTAAAATATGAAGGAAAAAGGGAAGTGGAAACATTGATAAAACTGAAGATTTTCATAAAACATATGTATGATAAAATTGAGGATTACCTAGTATTTTTGATAAAATTGAAGATTTATTCAGAAAAACACTCAGATACAATTCTAGGCATACAAATGCATTTAGAATGTAATTGAAATGAAGTGTAGGTATTTTTTAAATATACTGAAGGTTTTCATTTAACCTGTGTGTGAGAAAATTAAGGATTACATAGGATAATTGATAATATTGAATATTTTTTGAAAAAAATCAGATAAAACAATAGGCATATAAATACTTTTAGAATATAATTTAAAAATGAGTGGAAATATTTTCTGATAAAACTGAAGATTTTCAAATAACATGTATCACAATGTTGAGGATTACATAGGGTAATTTATAAACTAAATTACTTTGGAAAAGCACTCTGATAAAATCTAGGCATACAAATGCATTTAGAATAAAATGAAAAATGAAGTGGAGATATTTTCTGAAAAAACTGAAGATTTTCCTAGAATATATGTATGAGAAAATTAAGGATTACATAGAATTTTTGATAAAAGCGAAATGATTCAGAAAAAACCTCAGGTATAATTTTAGGCATACAAATGCATTTAGAATATAATTGAAAAAGAAGTGTAGACATTTTGTGATTATACTGAAGATTTTCATCTAACCTGAGTGTAACAAAATTGAGGACTACATAGGATAATTGAAAAAAACTCAGATAAAATAATAGGCATATAAAAACATTTAGGAGATAATTAAAAATGAAGTGGAAACATTTTCTGATAAAAGTGAAGATATTCATATAACATGTTACAAAATTGATTACATAAGATAATAGGTAATATTAAATTTTTGAAAGAAACTGAGATACAATAATAGGCATATGAATGCATATAGAATATAATTGAAAAAGGAAATGGCGAAATGTCTCCACTTTGGTTTTCATTTATATTCTTAATGCATTTGTGTGCCTATCATTGTATCTGAGTGTTTTTCAAATAATTTTTGTATTATCAATAGTCCTACATAATCCTCAATTATATGATACCTATGTTATATAAAATTATTCAGTTTTATCAGAAAATGTTTCCACTTCATTTATCAATTATATTGTAAACTTATTTATATGTCTATTATTTTATCTGAATTTTTCCAAAAAAATCTTCAATATTGTGATCTGTCCTACATAATCCTCAATTTTATCACACACAAGATAGATGTAAATCTTCAGTATTATCTAAAAATATCACCACCTCCTTTTTCAATTATATTCTACATGCATTCATATGCCTATCATTGTATCTGTGTTTCTTCCAAAAAAATTTATATAATCTATTATCTTATGTAATGATCAATTATATAAAATATGTTAGATGAAAATCTTCAGTTTTATCAGAAAATGTTTCCACTTCAGTTTTAATTATCTCCTAAAAGTATTTATATTCCTATTATTTTATCTGAGTTTTTTTTCGCAAAAACTCTTCAATATGATCAATTATCCTATGTAGTCTTCAAAATTTTCACATTCAGGTTAGATGAAACTCTTCAGTATTATCACAAAATGTCTACACTTACTTTTTCCACTATATTCTAATGCAATTCTATTCCTAGACGTTGGATTCCATAGCTGCCTGCAGCTATTACGAACTGGGTTGCTGGAACAGAAGCAGAGGGATAGATAGGGAAGGGGCGAAAAGAAAGAAGGCCAGGACAATATTTCACTGATCGAGGCAAACTTGAATGTCGATCAGACCTTTAATAGTTTGGGGAAACCCTTCCCCCCAGATTCAAAGAGATATCTGAGAAATCCTTGGCTCCTCTTCTCAGCAGGTCACCTGCTGGGATTAAAGGACTTCATGTCTTACAGGTCCTAGGATGTTTACATGTGAGACTTCCCTCAGGCAACCTTGATCCAGGTGAAAGCTGCTGTATGGTCCTCAGAAGAACAAAGGCCAGGGATAACACAAGCAGAAGGCGGGGGGGGGGGGTGGCCAGCAATGTTGCAGACTGATCGAACGATCTGAGAAGCCCAGCTCAATCCTGTGGGGGAAGGGACAAATTTCCCCTTAATTATTTATTATTTAAAAAAACTAAGTGGATAGATATATTTGTCAAAAGATGACGGGCTTTAACCAGTGACGGAAAGCATAGGCCTCGGCCCCCTTAAACATTAAGTGACATCTTTTTCAGGAGAGGGGAAATAGACTGCCTTAATAATTTAAGGACAATCTTTCAATTTCAACCCCTATGCAGCCGGGCATGCTTTTCAGGGAAACTCAGAAGCAGGACATTGCCTTATCACTTGCAGTGCCTCGCCTCGCACCTCAAACTGATGCCCATATTTCTTCAATTAAAAACATGCATCGATCCGGTTCTATGCAGCCCCCTCTCTGAGGATCCACTGGTAAAGTAAAGGTTCTGTGAATATGAGCTGGCTGGCTTTCATAGCCACCCAACTTTGAGTCCTGGAAGCCATTGCTGTAGCAGCCCACCTTCGAGTGTTGTATCTGAAAGATATCTGCTTGAAACATAAAATAAGGGATTAAAGGGAAAAACTGCTTGGACTGTTTCTCTGGAGGGCCCATGGTATTTAATTTGGTTGTATAAAACCTGGCTTGCAAATTAATAGCTAGAAGAAAAGCAACCTACCTTTCCAATATGGGAGAAGTAGCCTTAAGAATATTAGTGAATTAGTCATACTTAACAGCTGATTAAGGGTCTCTATTAACCTATCATATCAATCTTTCTGTCAACCATCGGGCTCCATCTTCTTTTTGAGAGAAAATATAAATAGAAAATCTTCTCCATAATAAAACAGGTTCTGGACCATTCCATGTATTGGTTAACGAGTCCACCATTTAACCATGGCAATCCCTTGGTATAAAAACTTTTGAACAATGATGGATTACATTTAGAGCCTTCTCTCGAATGTAGAGAAGTGAAAAGAAATCTTTTTCCAATTTTGCATAGCGAGTTACATCCATTTGTGAAAAGTGATATGGTATAAGGCCACATGGGTTAACCCCTAAATGAGGAGCTGGAGATAAGGAAAGGCAGTTAGGGCATTGTTTTACAATGGTGAAAGCAAAGATCCTGGTGGCGTATTAAAATTAAACATGCCATAGATTTCCAATAAATGACAAATTTTGCAACATGCAAGCGAATTATGAAAGGATTAAAAGTATAATTTGTAGGTTGAAAAACATTTAATACCATTGTCAGCTCTAACTGAGCTAAGCCCAGGTGTTTCTATAACCACCTGTTGATTATAAATAAGATATCTAGCTCTTCCTTCAGAACAGCCATCTATGAAAATCAAGAGTATTTTTATGCAGAGGCTATAAAGATCATATTAGGAAATACAACCTCATGCATATCTAAGAAACATTATTAATCTATCTTGAGGATAACAGCAATGCCAATAAGTGAATTATTCTATCTCATCTAGGCATTGGCATACCTAGTGATAGGAAGTGATCAGGGCCTGCATGGCAGGGACTCAGCTCCAGACTCTTCCCTACTCGCTCAACCGAATGCTCAAACTTAGCGGTCGCCACATGCTCTAAATGGCTGTACCTTTAAGCCATCAGCTAAAACCAGCCTCTAAATCTGTAACTCCATAGTCAGGACATGTAAAACCTTATACCATTAAGACCAATTAAAAACAAGAACAAAGCAATTACCCAAATCGTATAAGTTAAACCAATTTTTCCAAAACTGGAGGCTACTTGTCCTTTAAGAGAGAAAAAAAAAAGGGTTGAGCACACTGTCCCTGCTGGGGCCACCCACTCATGACCTGCTGAGCTATGGGCTCCCTCCCTGCTCTGCCTCCCAAGTGCTGGGATTAAAGGCGTGCTCTGCCTCTAGCCTCTCAGAAAACCGGGCCATATCACATATGCCCAGGGCTGCCCGCTAAGGCGAAGTCACGCTGTCCTTTGCCTTGGGCTCACGGAATACTGGGCTTCTTTAAGCCAGGCCACCATAGGCACCATCTCGGCCACCCGCAGAGTTATGGGTTCATTCTAGATGCCGCCTATATTGGCCTGTACCCTGTGCTACATGTGCTCTGCCTCCCAAGCGCAGGGTTAAAGGTGTGCACACCACCATTGCCCGCTGCTGCACACAGCTTTGAATCAGCTTGCAGCCTGCTGGCCCAAACCCCCAGCAGACAGAATTTTAATCAGTTTTTATTTTTAACATGAAACAAACACTGATTCACACAAAACACAGACAAATAAACATACAAGTACACAGACAATTGGTGCACCAGGACAGACAACACAGAAAGATACACAGAAAGAGAAGCATGCTTGTTGTTAAGCAATTGCATCCATTTTCCTCTTAAAAGCAGATCTTGGCGGCTGCGGACATATGCCTATTTTTAAAATCCTTTTCTTTTTCATCTGAATCAGTTTTTAGGAGCTGTGGACAAAAGCCTACCAAATTCCTACCCCATATTTCACTGTCTGCCCCCTAAGCAAGTTAAGTGCTGGGTTAACACTTCCTCACTTAGTCCATATCCTCTAGCATCTATAGTTTCTCACCATGTAGGATACCATCTTTTCCTTTTTCAGGAGACAGCAGGTGTTGGCGAGGATGTGGAGAAAGAGGAACACTCCTCCACTGCTGGTGGGGTTGCAAATTGATACAACCACTCTTGAAATCACTCTGGCGGTTCCTCAGACAACTGGGCACATTACTTCCAAAAGATCCTGCTATACCACTCCTGGGCATATACCCAGAGGATGCCACAGCATGTAATAAGGATATATGCTCCACTATGTTCATAGCAGCCCTATTTATAATAATCAGAAGTTGGAAAGAACCCAGGTATCCCTCAACAGAAGAATGGATGCAAAAAATATGGTATATACACAATGGAGTACTATTCAGCCATTAGAAATAATGAATTCATGAAATTTTTAGGCAAATGAATGGAGCTGGAGAACATCATACTAAGTGAGGTAACCCAGTCTCAAAAGATCAATCATGGAATGCACTCACTAATAAGAGGATATTAGCCTGGAAAACTGGAATACCCAAAACATAATCCACACATCAAATGAGGTACAATAAGAACGGAGGAGTGGCCCCTGGTTCTGGAAAGAATCAGTGTAGCAGTGTTAGGCAAAACCAGAAGAGGGAATTGGGAAAGGGTGGGTGGAAGTACAGGGGGAGGGAAGGGAGCTTATGTTACTTTTGGGGAGTGGGGGACCAGAAAAGAGGAAATCGTTTGAAATATAAATAAAAAAATATAATATATAACATAATATAATAATGAATACTTTAAAATTTTTATTTATTTATAGAAATGATAAAGCCAACACCCTTGAATCACCTATACTATTAAAAAAAGAAATTATTAGCTCTAATTGTCTAATTCCAGAAAATATTAAGAACAGTGCTGTTTAAATAAAACTCACATAATCTTTAAAAACATGTTGTTTTCTATCTGTATTAATGAGGATTACTTATTTTTTCATATTATCCCTAATGTTAAAAGTATATAAACTGATCTACTTGAAAAAAATCAATTCTTCAGTTTTTTTTTTCAGAAAATATCTCCATTTCATTGTTCATTTATATTCTAAATGCATTTGTATGCCTAGAACTGTATGTGAGTGTTTTTCTGAATAAATATGCAATTTGATGAAAAACACTATGTACTCCTCAGTTTTATCATGCATATGTTGTATGAAACTCTTCAGTTTTTCATATAATACCTCCACTTAATTTTTTATTTATATTCTAAATGCATTTGTATGCCTAGAATTCTATCAGAGCGTTTTTCAAAAAAATATTTTATAAATTATTTTATAAATTATAAATTATCCTATTTTATATCTTAGTGTTTTATAAATAAACCTTCAATTTTATCAATAGTACTATGTAATCCTCAATTTCATCATACATATGTTTTATTAAAATCTTCAGTTTTATCAGACAATGTCTCCACTTACATTTTCCTGTATATTCTTAATGTATTTGTATGCCTATCATTTTATCTGAGTTTTTTATTAAAAATATTCAATATTATCATTTATCCTATGTAATCCTCAATGTTATGATACATAAGTATATGATAATCCTCAGTTTTATCAGAAAATGTTTCCACTTCATTTTTCAATTATATCCTAAATGTGTTTATATGCATATTATATTTTCTATTTTTTCCATAAAATCTTCAATATTATCAGTTATTCTGTGTAATCCCCAATTTTTATCATATATATGTTTTATGAAAATCTTCACCTTTTTCAGAAAATGTCTCCACTTCTGTTTTCATTTATTTTCTAAATGACATTGTATTCCTATCATTTTATCTCAAAGTATTTCAAAAAATTTTTATATTATCAATAATTCTACATAATCCTCAATTTTTTGATACATAGATTATATGGAAATCTTCAGTTTTAACAGAAAATGTTTCCACTTCATTTATCAATTATATCATAATTCTATTTATATGCCTATAATTGAATCTGAATTTTTTTCCAAAAATACCTCAATATTATGAACTGTCCAATATAATCCACAATTTCATCACACACAACTTAGATGTAAATCTTTAGTATTATCTTAAAATATCTATCGCCACTCCTTCTTTCAATTATAATACAATCCACTACATAAACAAACTCAAAGAACAAAACCACATGGTCATTTCATTGGATGCTGAAAAAGCACTTGACAAAATTCAGCATCCCTTCATGCTTAAAGTCTTGGAGAGAACAGGAATTCAAGGCCCATACCTAAACATAGTAAAAGCAATATACAGCAAACCGGTAGCCAGCATCAAACTAAATGGAGAGAAACTTGAAGCAATCCCACTGAAATCAGGGACCAGACAAGGCTGCCCCCTTTCTCCTTATCTTTTCAATATTGTACTTGAGGTACTAGCTCGGGCAATTCGACAACATAAGGAGGTCAAAGGGATACAAATTGGAAAGGAAGAAGTCAAACTATCATTATTTGCAGACGACATGATCGTCTACCTAAGTGACCCAAAGAACTCCACTAGAGAGCTCCTACAGCTGATAAACAACTTCAGCAAAGTGGCAGGTTATAAAGTCAACTCAAGCAAATCAGTGGCCTTCCTATACTCAAAGGATAAGCAGGCTGAGAAAGAAATTAGGGAAATGACCCCCTTCACAATAGCCACAAACAGTATAAAGTATCTTGGGGTGACTCTTACCAAACATGTGAAAGATCTGTATGACAAGAACTTCAAGACTCTGAAGAAGGAAATGGAAGAAGACCTCAAAAAATGGGAAAACCTCCCATGCTCATGGATCGGCAGAATCAATATAGTTAAAATGGCCATTTTGCCTAAAGCACTATACAGATTCAATGCAATACCCATCAAAAACCCAACTCAATTCTTCACAGAGTTAGAAAGAGCAATTATCAAATTCATCTGGAACAACAAAAAACCCAGGATAGCTAAAACTATTCTCAGCAACAAAAGGAAATCTGGGGGAATCAGTATCCCTGACCTCAAGCAATACTACAGAGCAATAGTGTTAAAAACTGCATGGTATTGGTACAGTTTCAATTATATTCTACATGCATTTTATGTCATTCATTGTATCTGAGTTTCTTCCAAAAAATATTATAATATCTATTATCTTATATGCAGTCATCAATTTTATGAAACATGTTATATGAAAATCTTTAGTTATATCAGAAAATGTTTCCACTTCATTTTTAATTATCTCCTAAATGTATTTATGTGCCTATTATTTTATCTGAAATTTTTGCCAAAAAAATCTTCAATATTATCAATTATCCTATGAAGTCTTCATTTTTTCAGACTTAGGTTAGATGAAAATCTTCAGTATTATCACAAAATGTCTTACACTTACTTCTTTAGTTATATTATAAATGCATTTCTATGCCTAGCATTGTATCAGAGTACTTTTCCAAAAAAAATATTATATTATCACTTATCCCATGTAATCCTCAATTTTATGAAATCTTCAGTTTTATCAAAAAATGTTACCACTTCATTTATCAATTATATCCTAATAATATTTGTATGCCTATTATTTTGCAGAATTCTTTTTGAAAAAATCTTCAATATTATCAATTATTCTATATACTCCTCAATTTTGGTACACAGGATAGATGAAAATCATTATTATTTTCAAAAATATCTATACTTATTTTTCAATTATATTCTAAATGCATTAGTATTCCTAGATTTGTTTCTGAGTGTTTTTCTGAATAAATTTTCAATTTGATTAAAAACACTTTGTAATCCTCAAGTTTATCATTCATATATTGTATGAAAAGCTTTAGTTTTTCACATAAAACCTCCACTTCATTTTTCATTTATATTCTAAATGCATTTGTATGCCTAGATTTGTATCAGACCATTTTTCAAAAACAAATATTTTATAAAATATTTTATAAATTATCAATTATCGTATTTTATATCTGAATGTTTCTATAAATATATCTTCGATTCTTTCAATAACACTATGTAATCCTCAAATTCATCATACATATGTTTAATGAAAATATTCAGCCTTATCAGAAAATGTCTCCACTCCTCCTTCCTTTATAATCTAAATGCATTTGTATACCTATCATTTTATCTGAGTTTTTATTAGAAATATTCAATATTAGCAGTTATCCTATGTAATCCTCAATATTATGATCCATATGTATATGAAAATCCTCAGTTTTATCAGAAAATGTTTCCACTTCATTTTTCAATTATATCCTAAATGTAATTATATGCCTATTATATTTTCTAAATTTTTTCCAAAAACTCTTCAATATTATCAGTTATCCTGTATAATCCTCAATTTCATCATACATATGTTTAATGAAAATCTTCAGGTTTTTTTCAGAAAATGACTCCACTTTCATTTTCATCTATATTCTTAATGCATTTTTATGCCTATCATTGTATATATGTGTTTATCCAAATAATTTTTATATTGTCAATAATTCTATGTATTCTTCATTTTTTGATACATAAATTATATGAAAATCTTAATTTTTAACAGAAAATGTTTCCACCTCATTTAATAATTATATCATAAATCTATTTGTATGCCTATAATTTTATCTGAATTTTTCCAAAAAATTGTCAATATTATGAACTGTCCTATATAATCCACAATTTTCTCACACAACTAAAAATGTTGCCACTTCCTTTTTCTACTATATTCTACATGCATTTTTATGCCTATCATTATATATGAGTTTCTCCAAAAAATGCATATTATCTATTTTCTTATATAATCATCATATTTATGAAACATGTTATATGAAAACCTTCAGTTTTATCACAAAAGGTTTCCATTTCAATTTTATTATTGCTTAAAGTTATTCATATGCCTATTATTTTATCTGAGTTTTTTCCAAAAAACTTCAATATTATCATTTATCCTATGTAGTCTTCAATTTTTTCACACTCAGGGTAGTTGAAAAACTTCAGTATTGTCACAAAATTTCTACACTTAATTTTTCAATTATATTCTAAATGCATTTGTATGACTAGCATTGTATCTGAGTGTTTTTTCCTAATAAATCTTCAATTTTATCAATAAAACTATGTAATCCTCATTTTTATTATACATATATTTTATGAATATCTTCAGTTTTTTCAGAAAATGTCTCTTCTTCCTTTTTCTTTATTTCTAAATGCATTTGTACACCTATCATTTTACCTGAATTTTGTAGAAAAATATTTACATTATCAATTATCCTATGTATTCCTCAATTTTATGACACATATGTTATGTGAAAATCTTCAGTTTTATCAGAAAATGTTTCCAGTTCATTTGTAAATTATATACTATATGTATTTATAAGCATAATATTTTATCTTAGGTTTTTCCAAAACATCTTCCTTATTGCCAATTATCCTATGTAATCCTCAATTTCATCACACAAAGGTTAGATGAAATTCTTCAGTATTTACAGAAAATGTCAACACTTCCTCTTTCAATTATATTCTAAATGCATTTGTATGCCTTTCATTGAATCGGACATTTTTCCAAAAATATTATATTATCAATTATCCTATGTAATCCTCAATTTTGTGAGACATATATTATGTGAAAATCATCAATTTTATATAGAAAGGATTCCACTTCATTTTCCAATTGTATCCTAAATGTGTATATAAGCCTATTATTTTTATCTGAGGTTTTTTCCAAAAAGGCTTCAATATTATCAATTATCCTATGTAATCTTCAATTTTATCACACACAGGTTAGATGAAAATCTTCAGTTTTATCAGAAAATATATACACATCGTTTTTCAATTATATCCTAAATGCATTTTTATGCCTGCATGGTATATGAGCTTTTCCAAACGAATCTTCAACTTTATCAATAACTGTGTAATTTTCAATTTTACATACAAATGATGTATGAAAACGTTCAGTATTAACAGAAAATGTCTCAAATTCCTTTTTCACTTATATTTTAATGCATGAGTATGCCTATCGTTGTATCTAAGTTTTTTTCAAAAAAGTATTTATATTATCATTTATCCAATGGAATCCTCAATTTTATGATACATTTGTCATATGAAAATATTCACTTTTATCAGAAAATGTTACTACTTTTTTATCAATGAAATCCTAAAAGTATTTGTATGCCTACTATTGTATCTGAGATTTTTCAAAAATAAACTTCAATATTTTCAATTGTTCTTTGTAATCATCAATTTCCACACACAGGAAAGATGAAAATCTTCATTATATTCAAAAATATCTAAACTTTTTTCAATTCTGTTCTAAATGCCTAGAATTTTTTCAGAGTGTTTTTATAAATAAATCTTTGATTTAATCAATTAAACTATGCATTCTTCAATTTTATCAGAAAATGATTCCACTTCATTTTTAAATTATATTCTAAAAGGCTTTATATGCCTATTATTTTATCTGATTTTTTTCAAAAAATCTTCAATATTATCAATTATTCTATGTAATCCTCAATTTTCTCATACACAGATGAGATGAAAATCTTCAGTATATTCAAAAAATATCTAAACTACTTTTTCAATTATATTTGAAATGCATTTGTATGCCTAGAATTTTATATGAGTGTTTTTCTGAATAAATCTTCAATTTTTTCAAAAACACTATGTAATCCTCAATTTTATCACACATATGTTGTATGAAAATCTTCAGTTTCTTCAGAAAATATCTCCACTTCATTTTTCATTTATATTCTAAATGCATTTGTATGTCTAGAGTTGTATCAGAGCGTTTTTCAAAAATAATTTATTTTATAAATTATCCTATGTTATCCTCAATGTTGTGAGATATGTTATATGAAAATCTTCAGTTTTATCAGAAAATGTTACCACTTCATTTATTAATTATATCCTAAAAGTATTACTTGCCTATTATTTTATCTGAGTTTAAAAAAAAAAAACTTCAACATTTTCAATTATTCCATGTAATCCTCAATTTTCACACACAGGAGAGATGAAAATCTTCATTATAATCAAAAAGATCTAAACTTATTTTTCAATTATATTCTAAATGCATTTGTATGCCTCGAATTATTTCTGAGTGTTTTTCTGAATAATTCTTCAATTTTATGAAAAACACTATGTCTTCTTCAATTTTATCATACATATGTTATATGAAAATATTCAGTTTTTTCTGATAAAATTTCAACTTTATTTTTCATTCATATTCTAAATGAATTTGTATGGCTAGATTTTTGTCAGAGCGTTTTTTTAAAAAACTAATTTATAAATTATTTTAGAAATTTTAAGTTATCACATTTTATATCTGAGTGTTTTTAAAAATAAATCTTTGATTTTTATCAATAACAATATGTAATCCTGAATTTCATCTACATGTTTTATGAAAATCTTTAGTTTTATTAGACAATGTCTCCACTTACTTTTACCTTTATATTCTAAATGCATTTGTATGCCTATCATTTTATCTGAGAATTTTCTTAAAAATATTCAATATTATCAGTTATCCTATGTAATCTTCAATGTTATGATCCATAAATTATATGAAAATCTTCAGTTTTAGCAGAAAATGTTTGCACTTCATTTTTTAATTATATCCTAAATGTATTTATATGCCTAATATACATTCTGATTTTTTTCCAAAAATTATTTAATATTATCAGTTATCCTGTCTAATTCTCAATTTTCACCTACATATTTTATTAACTACATACATACGTTTTATTTTAAAAAAATCCTCATTTTTTCAGAAAATGTCTCCACTTCTGTTTTTATTTATAATCTTAATACATTTGTATGCCTAACGTTGTATCTGAGTGTTTTTCCAATTATTATTAAATTATCAATAATCCTACATAATCCTCAATTTTATGATACTTAAGATATATGAAAATTTTCACCTTTATCAGAAAATATTTCCACTTCATTTTTAATTATCTCCTAAATACAATTATATGCCTATTATTTTTTCTCAGTTTTTTTTCTAAAAAATCTTTGATATTATTAATTATTCTAAGAAATCCTCAATATTCTCATACACACATTAGATGAAAATCTTCAGTATATTCAAAAGTATCTACAGTAATTTATCAATTGTATTATAAATGCATTTTATGACTAGAATTGTATCTGAGTGTTCTTCTGAATAAATCTACAATTTTATCAAAAACACTGTTATCCTCAGTTTTATCATTCATGTGTTTTATGAAAATCTTCAGTTTTTTTCAAAAAATGTCTCCACTTCAGTTTTCATTTATATTCTTAATGCATTTATGCATAGCATTGTATCTAATTGTTTTTCCAAATAATTATATTATCAATAATCCTAAGTAATCCTCAATTTTAAGATACATAAGTTATATCAAAATCTTCAGTTTTTTCAGTTTCTAATTCATTTATCAAGTATATCATAAATGTATTTATATGCCTATTATATTATCTGAATTTTTCCATGAAACCTTCAATATTATGAACTCTCCAATATAATTCACAATTTTATCACACACTAGGTAAATGTAAATCTTCAGTATTATCTAAAAATGTCACCAATTCTTTTTTCAATTATATTATTAATGCATTCGTATGCCTATAATTTTACCTGAATTTCTTCCAAAAATTTATATTATCTATTATCTTATATAATCAATTTTATGAAACATGTTATATGAAAAAATTCAGTTTTATCAGAATATGTTTCCACTTCATTTTTAATTATCTCCTTGATATATTTATATGCCTATTATTTTATCTGTTTTTTTCCAAAATAAATTTTAATATTGTCAATTATCCTATGTAATCCTCAATTTTTCTCACACACAGGTTAGATGAAAATCTTCAGTATATTCAAAAATATCTACACTTATTTTTCAATTGTACTCTAAATGCATTTGTATGCCTAAAATTGTATCTGAGTGTTTTCTGAATAAATTTTCAATTTTATCAGAAACACTATGTAATCCTCAATTTCATCATACATTCGTTGTAAGAAAATCCTCAGTTTCTTCAGAAAATATCTCCACTTCATCTTTCAATCATATTCTAAATGCATTTCTATGCCTTACTTTGTATCAGAGTTCTTTTCCAAAAAAAAAAATATTTTTTAAATGATCCTATGTAATCCTCAATTTTGTGATACATATGTTATATGAAAATCTTCAAATTTATCAGAAAATGTTACCACTTCATTTATCAATTCTATCCTAAAATTATTTATATGCCTATTATTTTATCTGAGTCTTTTTCAAAAAAAGTCAATATTATCAAATATTCTATGTCTTCCTCAATTTTCACACACAGAATAGATGAAGATCTTCATTATATTAAAAAATATCTGTACTTATTTTTCAATTATATTCTAAATGCAGATGTATGCCTGGAATTGTATCTGAGGGTTTTTCTGAATAAATTTTCAATTTGATCAAAAACACTATGTAATCATCAGTTTTATCATGCATATGTTGTATGAAAATCTTCATTTTTTTCAAATAAGACATCTACTTCATTTTTCATTTATATTTTAATTCATTTGTATGCCTAGATTTGTATCAGAGCGTTTTTCAATAAAATTATTTTATAAAGTATTTTATAAATTATAAATTATACTATTTTATATCTGAGTGTTATTATAAACAAATCTTCGATTTTATCAATAACACTATGTAAAGCTCAATTTCATCATACATATGTTTATGAAAATCTTCAATTTTATCACACAATGTCTCCACTTCCTTTTCCTATAAATTCTAAAATTATTTTTATGCCTATCATTTTATCTGAGTTTTTATTAAATATATTCAACATAATCAATTATCCCATGTATTCTCAATGTTATGAAACATATGTATATGAAAATCTTCAGCCTTATCAGAAAATGTTTCCATTTCATTTTTCAATTATATCCTAAATATAATTATATGCTTATTATATTATCCGAATTTTTTCCAAAAAATCTTCTTTATTATCAGTTATTTTGTATAATCCTAAATTTTATCATACATATATTTTATGAAAATCTTCAGTTTTTTTAGAAATTGTCTCCTCTTCCATTTTCATTTATATTCTTAATGCATTTTTATGCCTAGCATTGTATCTGAGTGTTTTCCAAATAATTTTATATTATCAATAATCCAATGTAATCCTCAATTTTATGATACATAAGTTATAGGAAAATCTTTATTTTTTTCAGAAAATATTTCCACTTAATTTATCAATTATATCGTAATTCTATTTATATGCCGATTTTTTATCTATATTTTTCCAAAAAATCTCAAATATTTTGAAATATCCTATATAATCCACAATTTTATCACACACAATTTAGATGTAATTCTTCAGTTTTATCAAAAAATATCACCACTTCCTTTTTCAGTTATATTCTACATGCTTTCATATGCCTATTATTGCATCTGAGTTTTTCCAAAAAATTTTATAATACCTATTATTTTATGTAATCATCAATTTTGTGAAACATGATATATAAAAATCTTCAGTTTTATCAGAAAATATTTCCACTTCACTTTTAATTATCTAATAAATTTATTTATATGCCTATTATTTTATCTGATTTTTTTCCAAAAAATCTTCAATATTATCAAATATCCTTTGTAATCCTCAGTTTTCTCACACACTGTTTAGATAAAAATCTTCATTATATTCAAAACATTTAGACACTTCTTTTTCAATTATATTCTAAATACATTAGTATGCCTAAAATTGTGTCTGAGTGTTTTTCTGAATAAATCTTCAATTTTATCTAAAACACTATGTTATCCTCAATTTTATCATACATACGTTGTATGAAAATCTTCAGTTTCTTCAGAAAATATCTCCACTTCATTTTTCATTTATATTATAAAATCATTTGTATGCCTACATTTGTATCCAAATATTTTTCCAAAACAATTTATTTTATAAATTATCCTATGTAATCCTCAATTTTGTGATATACATGTTATATGAAAATCCTCAGTTTTATCAGGAAATGATACCACTTCATTCATCAACTATATCCTTTAAGTATTTGTATGTCTAGTATTTTATATGAGTTTTTTCAAAAAACTTCAATATTAGCAATTTTCCTATGTAATCATCAATTTTCTCACACACAGGTTAGATGAAAATCTTCAGTATATTCAAAAATATCTACACTTATTTGTCAATTGTATTCTAAATGTATTTGTATGCCTAGAATGTTTCTGATTGTTTTTCAAAATAAATCTTCAATTTTATCAAAAACACTATGTCATTCTCAATTTTATCATACATTTATTGTATGAAAATATTCAGTTCTTTCAGATAATACCTACACTGCCTTTTTCCTTTACATTATAAATGCATTTGTATGCCTATAATTTTATCTGAGTTTTTTATTAAAAATATTCAATATTATCAATTATCCTATGTAAACCTCAGTGTTATCAAACATATGTATATGAAAATCTTCACTTTTGTTAGAAATTGTTTCCACTTCATTTTTCAATTATATCCTAAATGTATTTATATGCCTATTATATTTTCTGAATTGTTTCCAAAAAATCTCTCATAATATCAGTTATTCTGTATAATCCTCAATTTTATTACACATATGTTTTATGAAAATCTTCAGATTTTTCAAAAATGTCTCCACTTCCGTTTTCATTTCTATTCTAAATTAATTTGATTTCCTAGCATTTTATCTGAATGTTTTTCCAAAAAAAATTTATATTATCAATAATTCTACATAATCCTCATTTTTGATACATAAATTTTATGAAAATCTTCAGTTTTAACAGAAAATGTTTCCATTTTATCTCTTATACTGTAAATCTATTTATATGCCTATAATTTTATCTGAATTTTTCCAAAAAATCTTCAATATTATGTACTGTCCTATATATTCCACAATTTTATCACCCACAAGTTATATGTAAATCTTCAATATTATCTAAAAGTGTTGCCATTTCCTTTTTCAATTATATTCTACATATATTAATATTCCTATCATTGTATCTGAGTTTCTTACAAAAAAATTTATATTATCTATTATCTTATGTAATCATCAATTTTATAAAACAAGTTATATGATAATGTTCAATTTTACCAGAAAATGTTTCCACTTAATTTTTAATTATCTTTTAAATGTATTTATATGCCTATTATTTTATGTGAATTTTTCCAAAAAATCTAAAATATTATTAATTATCCTATGTGATCTTCAATTTTCTCACACTCAGGTTTGCTGAAAATGTTCATTATTATTACAAAATTTATACATTACTTTTTCAATAATATTCTAAGTGCATTTGTAGGCCAAGCATTTTATCTGAGTGTTGTTCCAACTAAAGCTTCAATTTTATCAATAACACTATGTAATTCTCAGTTTTATTATATAAATGTTTTATGAATATCTTCAGTTTTATCAGAAAATGTCTCCTCATCCTCGTTCTTTATATTCTAAATGCATTTGTATGCCTATCATTTTCTCTGAATTTGGTGGAAA
The DNA here is from genome assembly GCF_947179515.1 of Apodemus sylvaticus. NCBI lineage: Eukaryota > Metazoa > Chordata > Mammalia > Rodentia > Muridae > Apodemus > Apodemus sylvaticus. The sequence continues at coordinate 96,559,966 of NC_067484.1, read as the reverse complement.
AGAAAATCCTTACTTTTATCAAAATAATGCTTCTACTTCATTTTTCAATTATATCCTAAATGTAGTTGTATGCCAATTATATTATGTGATGTTTTTCTTGATAATCTAGAAGATTATCTGTTGTCTTGTATAATCATCAATTTTATCATAATTATGTTTTATGAAAATCTTCAGTTTTTTCAGAAAATGCCTTTCCTTCCATTTTCATTTATATTCTTAATGCATTTGTATGCCTATCATTGTATCTGAGTTTCTTCCAAAATTTTTTATATTATCTATTATCTTATGTAATTATCAATTTTATGAAACATGTTACATGAAAATCTTCAGTTTTATCAGAATGTTTCCATTTCATGTTTAATTATCTCCTAAATGTATTTATATGCCTATTATTTTATCTGAGTTTTTTCCAAAAAAATCTTCAATATTAATTATCCTATATAGTCGTCAATTTTTTCACACTCAGAATAGATGAAAATCTTCAGTATTATCACATAATATCTACACTTACTTTTTCAATTATATTGTAAATATGTTTCTATTCCTCTCATTGTATCTGAATGTTTTGCCAAAAAATATCTATATTATCATTATCCTATGTTTTCCTCAATTTTATGATACATTTGACTTATAAATATATTCAGTTTTATCAGAAAATGTTACCAGTTCATTTTTAAATTATATTCTAAAAGTATTTGTATGCCTATTATTTTATCTGAGATATTTTCAAAAACTTCAATATTATCAATTATTCTATGTGATCCTCAATTTACACAAACATGTTAGATGAAAAGCTTCATTATATTCAAAAAATATCTGCACTTATTTTTCAATTTTATTCTAAATGCATTTTTATGCCTAGAATTGTATCTGAGTGATTTTCTGAATCAATTCTTCAATTTTATAAAAAACACTATGTCATCCTCAATTTTATCATACATATATTATATGAAAATCTTCAGTTTTTTAAGAAAATATCTCCACTTCTGTTTTCATTTATATTCTAAATGCATTTGTGTGCCTAGATTTGTATCAGAGTGTTTGCCCCCAAAAATTTATTTTATAAATATCCTATGTAATCCTCAATTTTGTGATACATATGTAATATGAAAACCAAGGGTAGCAGTGGCTGCTCCAGCTGAAGGGCCATCAGCGGTGGAACCAAGGCGACACAGGGTCCAGTTAGGCCCTGCGCCCACGACCACTGACCTTCGCTGACCAGTCGGGCGGCAAGCAACTGCGGTTCTGCGGAGCCTTTCGCTGCACGGAAGCCACTTCAGAACTCGGCTTCCCGCCAGTCAGGAGAGACTCACCTCCATCCTGATCCCGGGCTCCAGAGATCGGTCAGACTGAGGTACACAAACATAATCCTAGGCCCAACACCGCAGGGGTCTGAGCCAGACGGGCGTTGGCCTGCACCCAGGCCCTGGGCTGTTCGAGTGGCCATCGGGGCGCCAACCCAGCCAGGAGTTTTTTTTTGCCCCGGCCAGCGCACGCGCCGCCATTTTGCCTACAGGAGCCAGAGTGCTCGGGAGGGCAGAGACTGCTAACAAGCGTAGCCTGAGGCTAACAAAACGGGGGTCTAGGCCCCAAAAGGCACAGAACTGACCCCAAGAACTGGGCGGCTTGGTGGGCCATCTGTGTGTCAACCCGCCCAGGAGGTTATTAGCACAACAGACTCTCCTGGTGCTTTCGGGGAGCGCGGACGCGCACGCCCGCCATCCGGGTCACCTGGCGGACCCAAATAACAGACATAGCCCTAGGGGAACTTTGCTCGGACCTTGGCCTCCCAGGCGTTTGCCTGGACTCAGGGCCCGGGCGACAAGGCTAACCTAGTGTGCGCCAGCCCGGTTGGGGAAATCGGCTGCCCAGCGGAGTGAGCGGAGCACAGGGGAGGTCACAGCAACATTCACCTTCGGAGCTCCCTGGGGGTGCACACGGGTTCCACCTGGTCCACAGACACAATCTGGGGCAAGGCCTCAGGCAGAAGCCCCCAGCTCAACTCTCTCCGCTTCAGATCAGCCTGGGTGGCCGCCACATCTCCAGGTCCCTCAAGAGGCTAGTGGGGGCTTCCGGGCGGCCAGCTGGGAGAAGTCGGTGTGCTCCAATAAATCCTGCGGGCCCCAGCGGGAGCCTTCAGGTGCCTGCTTCGGGATCTGAACAGCCTGGACAACAGCACCCTGTCTACAGGCAGTGCAGAGTGTAAGCTGTGCACCAGAGGCCAACGGGGAAGGGGCAGCTTGCACTGGTGAGTCCAGCACTGACAAGACCAAGTAACACCAGTGAGAGCTAGATGGCAAAAGGCAAACGCAGGAACGTCACTAACAGAAATCAAGGCAATATGGCAACATCTGAACCAAATTCTCCTCTACCAGCAAGTCCTGGATACCCCATCACACCAGTAAAACAAGATTTGGATTTAAAATCACTGGTCATGATGCTGGTACAGGAACACATGAAGGACATTCAGGAGAAAATGGATCAAAAGTTAGAAGCCCTTGCAAGGGAAACACAAAAATCATTGAAAGAAATCCAGGAGAATACAAAAGCCAACAAGGAGGAAATGCAAAAAACACTTAAAGAAATACAGGAGAACTTTGGTCAACAGGCTGAGGTCATGAAAGACGAAACACAAAAATCTCTTAAAGAAATACAGGAGAACTTTGGTCAACAGGCTGAGGTCATGAAAGAAAAAACACAAAAATCTCTTAAAGAATTACAGGAAAGCACAAACAAGCAAGTGAAGGAGCTAAGCAAAACCATCCAGGATCTAAAAACAGAAGTAGAAACAACTAAGAAAACTCAAAAGGAGACAACTTTGGAGATAGAAAGCCTTGGGAAGAAATCAGGGGACAGAGATGCAAATATCAACAACAGAATACAAGAAATAGAAGAAAGAATCTCAGATGCGGAAGATTCCATAGAAACCATGGACTCAACAGTTAAAGAAAATGCAAAATGCAAAAAGCTTGTAACCCAAAATATCCAGGAAATCCAGGACACAATGAGAAGACCAAACCTAAGGATTATAGGCATAGATGAGAGTGAAGATTTACAACTTAAAGGGCCAGCAAATATCTTCAATAAAATTATGGAAGAAAACTTCCCTAACCTAAAGAGAGAGATGCCCATGAATATACAAGAAGCCTACAGAACTCCAAACAGACTGGACCAGAACAGAAATACTTCCCGTCACATAATAATCAAAACACCAAATGTTCTAAACAAAGAAAGAATATTAAAGGCAGTAAGAGAAAAAGGCCAAGTAACATATAAAGGAAGACCTATCAGAATCACAGCAGACTTTTCACCTGAGACTATGAAGGCTAGAAGGTCCTGGGCAGATCTCATGCAGACTCTAAGAGAACACAAATGCCAACCAAAACTACTATATCCAGCAAAACTCTCAATCACCATAGATGGAGAAACTAAGATATTTCACGACAAAACCAAGTTCACCCAATATCTATCCACAAACCCAGCCCTAAAAAGGATAATAGGAGGACAACACCAATACAAGGAGGGAAACTTCACCCTGAAAAAGCAAGATAGTAACCTTTCATCAAACCCTAAAGAAGTTAAGCAATCAAATTTAAAAAATAACGTCAAAAATGATAGGAAGTAACAATCACTATTCCTTAATATCTCTTAACATCAATGGACTCAATGCCCCAATAAAAAGACACAGACTAACTGACTGGATACGTAAACAGGACCCTACATTTTGCTGCTTACAGGAAACACACCTCAGGGTCAAAGACAAACACTACCTTAGAGTAAAAGGCTGGAAGACAATTTTACAAGCAAATGGTCTCAGGAAACAAGCTGGAGTAGCCATTTTAATATCAGATAAAATTGACTTTCAACCCAAAGTCATCAAAAGAGACTCTGAGGGACACTTCTTGCTGGTCAAAGGAAAAATACAACAAGAAGAACTCTCAATCCTGAACATCTATGCTCCAAATGCAAGGGCACCCTCTTTCATAAAAGAAACTTTATTAAAACTCAAAGCACACATTGCACCTAACACAATAATTGTGGGTGACTTCAACACTGCACTTTCCTCAATGGACCGATCAGGAAAACAGAAACTAAACAAGGACACAATGAAACTAAATGAAGCTTTGGACCAATTAGATTTAACTGATATATATAGAACATTCTATCCTAAAACAAAAGAATATACCTTTTTTTCAGCACCTCATGGTACCTTCTCCAAAATCGACCATATAATTGGTCACAAGACAGACCTCAACAAATATAAGAAGATAGAACTAATCCCATGCCTCCTATCTGATCACTATGGAATAAAAGTGGTCTTCAATAGCAACAGAAACAACAGAAAACCCACATACACGTGGAAATTGAACAATACTCTACTCAATGACACCTTGGTCAAGGAAGAAATAAAGAAAGAAATTAAAGACTTTTTAGAACACAATGAAAATGAAAACACAACATACCCAAATCTATGGGACACAATGAAAGCAGTGCTAAGAGGAAAACTCATAGCCCTGAGTGCCTCCAAAAAGAAAATGGAGAGAGCATACATTACCAACTTAATGACACACCTGAAAGCCCTAGAACAAAAAGAAGCTATTTCACCCAGGAGGAGTAGAAGGCAGGAAATCATCAAACTCAGGGCCGAAATCAATCAAGTAGAAACAAAGAGAACCATACAAAAAACCAACAAAACCAGGAGCTGGTTCTTTGAGAAAATCAACAAGATAGATAAACCCTTAGCCAGACTGACCAAAGGGCACAGAGAAAGTATCCAAATTAACAAACTTAGAAATGAAAAGGGAGACATAACAACGGAAACTGAGGAAATCCAAAAAATCATCAGATCCTACTACAAGAGCCTGTACTCAACACAACTGGAGAATCTGGAGGAAATGGACAATTTCCTTGACAGATACCAAATACCAAAATTAAATCAGGACCAACTAGACCATCTAAACAGTCCCATAATGCCTAAAGAAATAGAAGGAGTCATAGAAAGTCTTCCAACCAAAAAAAGCACAGGACCAGATGGTTTCAGTGCAGAATTCTACCAGACATTCAAAGAAGAGTTAACACCAATACTCTTCAAACTATTCCACAAAATAGAAACAGAAGGAACACTACCCAATTCCTTCTACGAAGCCACAATTACGCTGATACCAAAGCCACACAAAGATCCAACAAAGAAAGAGAACTTCAGACCAATTTCCCTTATGAACATCGATGCAAAAATACTCAATAAAATTCTTGCCAACCGAATCCAAGAACACATCAAAACGATCATCCACCATGATCAAGTAGGCTTTATCCCGGGAATGCAGGGTTGGTTCAATATACGGAAATCCATCAATACAATCCACTACATAAACAAACTCAAAGAACAAAACCACATGGTCATTTCATTGGATGCTGAAAAAGCATTTGACAAAATTCAGCATCCTTTCATGCTTAAAGTCTTGGAGAGAACAGGAATTCAAGGCCCATACCTAAACATAGTAAAAGCAATATACAGCAAACCGGTAGCCAGCATCAAACTAAACGGAGAGAAACTTGAAGCAATCCCACTGAAATCAGGGACCAGACAAGGCTGCCCCCTTTCTCCTTATCTTTTCAATATTGTACTTGAGGTACTAGCTCGGGCAATTCGACAACATAAGGAGGTCAAAGGGATACAAATTGGAAAGGAGGAAGTCAAACTATCATTATTGCAGACGACATGATCGTCTACCTAAGTGACCCAAAGAACTCCACTAGAGAGCTCCTACAGCTGATAAACAACTTCAGCAAAGTGGCAGGTTACAAAATCAACTCAAGCAAATCAGTGGCCTTCCTATACTCAAAGGATAAGCAGGCTGAGAAAGAAATTAGGGAAATGACCCCCTTCACAATAGCCACAAACAGTATAAAGTATCTTGGGGTGACTCTTACCAAACATGCGAAAGATCTGTATGACAAGAACTTCAAGACTCTGAAGAAGGAAATGGAAGAAGACCTCAAAAAATGGGAAAACCTCCCATGCTCATGGATCGGTAGAATCAATATAGTTAAAATGGCCATTTTGCCTAAAGCACTATACAGATTCAATGCAATACCCATCAAAATCCCAACTCAATTCTTCACAGAGTTAGAAAGAGCAATTATCAAATTCATCTGGAACAACAAAAAACCCAGGATAGCTAAAACTATTATTCTCAGCAACAAAAGAAAATCGGGGGGAATCAGTATCCCTGACCTCAAGCAATACTACAGAGCAATAGTGTTAAAAAACTGCATGGTATTGGTACAGTGACAGGCAGGAGGATCAATGGAACAGCATTGAAGATCCAGAAATGAACCCACACACCTATGGCCACTTGATCCTCGACAAAGAGGCTGAAAACATCCAATGGAAAAAAGATAGCCTTTTCAACAAATGGTGCTGGTTCAACTGGAGGTCAGCATGCAGAAGAATGCGAATTGATCCATCCTTGTCTCCTTGTACTAAGCTCAAATCCAAATGGATCAAGGACCTCCACATAAAGCCAGACACTCTGAAGCTAATAGAAAAGAAACTGGGGAAGACCCTTGAGGACATCGGTACAGGGAGAAAGTTTCTGAACAGAACACCAATAGCGTATGCTCTAAGAGCAAGAATTGACAAATGGGACCTCATAAGGTTACAGAGTTTCTGTAAGGCAAAGGACACCATCAAGAGGACAGATCGGCAACCAACAAATTGGGAAAAGATCTTCACCAATCCTACATCAGATAGAGGGCTAATATCCAATATATATAAAGAACTCAAGAAGTTAGACTCCAGAAAACCGAACAACCCTATTAAAAATTGGGGTACAGAGTTAAACAAAGAATTCTCACCTGAAGAACTTCGGATGGCGGAGAAGCATCTTAAAAAATGTTCAACTTCATTAGTCATTAGGGAAATGCAAATCAAAACAACCCCAAGATTTCATCTTACACCAGTGAGAATGGCTAAGATTAAAAATTCAGGAGACAGCAGGTGTTGGAGAGGGTGCGGAGAAAGAGGAACACTCCTCCACTGCTGGTGGGGTTGCAAATTAGTACAACCACTCTGGAAAGCAGTCTGGCGGTTCCTCCGAAAACTGGGCACCTCACTTCCAGAAGATCCTGCTATACCACTCCTGGGCATATACCCAGAGGATTCCCCACCATGTAATAAGGATACATGCTCTACTATGTTCATAGCAGCCCTATTTATAATTGCCAGATGCTGGAAAGAACCCAGGTATCCCTCAACAGAAGAGTGGATACAAAAAATGTGGTATATCTACACAATGGAGTACTATTCAGCCATTAGAAACAATGAATTCATGAAATTCTTAGGCAAATGGATGGAGCTAGAGAACATCATACTAAGTGAGGTAACCCAGACTCAAAAGGTGAATCATGGTATGCACTCACTAATAAGTGGTTATTAACCTAGAAAACTGGAATACCCAAAACATAATCCACACATCAAATGAGATACAAGAAGAAAGCAGGAGTGGTCCCTGGTTCTGGAAAGACTCAGTGAAACAGTATTTGGCAAAACCAGAACGGGGAACTGGGAAGGGGTGGGAGGGAGGACAGGGGAAGAGAAGGGGGCTTACGGGACTTTCGGGGAGTGGGGGGGGGGCTAGAAAAGGGGAAATCATTTGAAATGTAAATAAATTATATCGAATAAAAAAAAATAAAAAAAAAAAAGAAAACCAAGATATTCCATGAAAAAACCAAGTTCAGCCAATATCTTACCACAAACCAAGCCCTACAAAGGATAATATGAGGAAAACACCAATACAAGGAGGGAAACTCCATCCTGGAAAAAGCAAGATAGTAACTGCGTTTCATCAAACCCAAAATAAGATAACCAATCAAATTTAAAAAATAACATAAAAAATGACAGGGAGTAATAATCACTATTCCTTAATATCTCTTAACATCATTGGGCTCAATGCCCCAATATAAAGACATAGACTAACTGACTGGATACGTAAACAGGACCCCACATTTTGCCGCAGACAGGAAACACACCTCAGTGTCAAAGAAAACACTATCTTAGAGTAAAAGGCTGGAAGACAATTTTACAAGCAAATGGTCTCAGGAAATAAGCCGGAGTAGCCATTCTAGTATCAGATAAATTTGACTTTCAACCCAAAGTCATCAAAAGAGACTCTGAGGGAAACTTCTTGCTGATCAAAGGAAAAATACCCCAAGAAAAACTCTCAATTCTGAACATCTATGCTCCAAATGGAAGGGCACCCTCATTCATAAAAGAAACTTTACTGAAGCTCAAAGCACACATTGCACCTAACACAATAATTGTGGGTGACTTCAACACTGCACTTTCCTCAATGGATGGATCAGGAAAACAGAAACTGAACAGGGACACAGTGAAACTAATTGAAGCTTTGGATCAATTATATTTAACAAATATATATACATATATATATATATATATATATATATATATATATATATATATATATATATATATATATATATATATATAGAGAGAGAGAGAGAGAGAGAGAGAGAGAACATTTTATCCTAAAGCAAAAGAAAATACCTTTTTCTCAGCACCTCATGCATGGTATCTTCTCCAAAATCGACCGTATAATTGGTCACAAGACAGACCTCAACCAATATAAGAAGATTGAACTAATCCCATCCCCTATCAGATCACTATGGAGTAAAAGTGGTCTTCAATAGCAACAAAAACAACAGAAAGCCCACATACACATGAAAACTAAACAATATTCTACTCAATGATACCTTGGTATACCTCTCCTGGGCATATACCCAAAGAATTCCCCGGCATGCAATAAAGACACATGCTCCATTATGTTCATATCAGCTTCATTTATAATAGCCAGAAGCTAGAATGAACCCAGATGTCCCTCAAAGGAGGAATGGATACAGAAAATGTAGTATATTTACACAATGGAATACTACTCAGCAATTAGAAACAATGAATTCACAAAAATTTTAGGCAAATGGTTTGATCTGGAAAATATCATCCTAAGTGAGGTAACCCAATCACAAAAGAATATACATGGAATGCAATCTCTGATAAGTGGATATTAATTATCCCAGAAGCTCTGAATACCCAAGGCACAAATATCATAACAAATGACTCTCATGAAGAAGTATGGAGAGGGTCCTTGTGCTGGAAAGATTGATCTAGCATTGGAGGGGATTATAAGGACAGAGATAAAGGAGGAAGGTGATTGGAGAATGGATGGGGAGAAGCAGGTTTATGGGACATATGGGGAGGGAGGATCTGGGAAAGGGGAAATCATTTGGAATGTAAACAAAGAATATAGAAAATAAAAAAATTAAAAAAAAAAGAAAATCTTCAATTTTATCAGAAAACGTTACCAATTCATTTATCAATTATATAATAAAAGTATTTGTATGCCTATTATTTTATGAGTTTTTCTTTCAAAAAACTTCAATATTATCAACTATTCTATGGAATTCTCAATTTTCACACACAGAATAGATGAAAATCTTCACTGTATTAAAAAATATCTATACTTCTTTTTCAATTATCTTTTAAATGCAGTTGTAAGCCTAGAATTGTATCTGAGTGTTTTTCTGAATAAATCTTCAATTTTATCAAAAACACTATGTAATCCTCAATTTTATCATGCATATGTTCTATGAAAATCTTTAGGTTTTTTCAGATACTACCTCCACTTCATTTTCCATTTATATTCTAGATTCATTTGCATTCCTAGATTTGTATCATAGCGTATTTCAAAAAAATATATTTTATTAATTATTTTATAAATTATAAATTATCCTATTTTATATCTGAGTGTTTTTATAAATAAATCTTCGATTTTATCAATATCACTACATAATCCTCAATTTCATCATACATATGTTTATGAAAATCTTCAGTTTTATCAGATAATGTCTCTACTTCCTTTTTCCTTTATATTCTAAATGCATTTGTATAAATATCGTTTTATGAGGTTTTTATTAAAAATATTCAATATTATCAATTATTCCATGTAATCTGCAATGATATATACATATTTATATCAAAATCCTCAGTTTTATCAGAAAATGTTTCTACTTTAAATTATTTCCTAAATGTATTTATATGCCTATTATGTTTTCTGAATTTTTTCCAAAAAGTCTTCAGTATTATCAGTTATCCTGTATAATCCTTACTTTTATCATACATATGTTTTATGAAAATCTTCAGTGTTTTTCAGAAAATGTCTCCACTTCCATTTCCATTTATATTCTAAATGAATTTGTATTCCTATCATTTTATCTGAATGTTTTTCAAAAATCTTTTATATTATCAATAATTCTACGTAATCCTCGATTTATTTGATACATAAATTGTATGAAATCATCAGTTCTAACAGAAAATGTTTCCACTTCATTTATCAGTAATATCATAAATCTAATTAAATGCCTATGATTTTATCTGAATTTTCCAAAAAATCTTCAATATTATGAACTGTCCAGTATAATCCACAATTTTATCACACACAAGTTAGATGTAAATCTTCAGTATTATCTAAAAATTTCTCCACTTCCTTTTTCAATTATCTTCTACATGCTTTCAGATGCCTATCATTGTATCTGAGTTTCTTCCAAAAATTATATTATCTATTATCTTATGTAATCATCAATTTTATGAAACATGGTATATGAAAATCTTCAATTTTATCAAAAATGTTTCCACTTCACTTTTAATTATCTCCTAAATGTATTAGATGCCTATTATTTTAGCTGAGAATTTTTCCAAAAATTCCTAAATATTATCAATTATCTTGTGTAATCCTCAATTTTCTCACACACAGTGTAGATGAAAATCTTCAGTATATTCAAAAAATATCTACATTCATTTTTCAATTGTATTCTAAATGCATTTCTAGGCCTAGACTTGTATCTGAGTGTTTTTCTCAATAAATCTTCAATTTTATCAAAAACACTGTGTAATCCTCAATTTTATCATACATATGTTGTGTGAAAATCTTAGTTTTTTCAGAAAATATGTCCACTTCATTTTCGTTTATATTCTAAATGCATTTGTATGCCTAGATTTGTATCCGAGTGTTTTTCCATAAAAATTTATTTTAAAATTATCCTACATAATCCTCAATTTTGTGATATATATGTTATATGAAAATCTTCAGTTTTATTTGAAAATGTTACCACTTCATTTATCAATTATATCCTAAAAGTATTTGTATGCTTATTATTTTATCTGAGTTTTTTTTTTTCAAAAAATCAATATTATCAATTATTCTACGTAATACTCAAGTTTCACGCACAGGATAGATGAAAATCTTCATTATATTCAAAAATATCTGAACTTATTTTTCAATTATGTTTTAAATGCATTTGTATGCCTAGAATTGTTTCTGAATTTATTTCTGAATATGTCTACAATTTTATCAAAACACTATTTAATCCTCAATTTTATCATGCATATGTTGTATGAAAATCTTGAGGATTGAGGATTACATAGAATTATCTATAATATAAAAATTTTTGGAAAAACTTTAAGATAAAATACTAGGAATTGAAATTTATTTAGAATATAAATGAAAATGGAAGTGGGGACATTTTCTGAAAAAACTAAAGATTTTTATAAAACATATATGATGAAATTGAGGATTATACAGGATAACTGATAATTTTGAAGATTTTCTGGAAAATTTTCAGAAAAAAATAATAGGCATATAAATCCATTTAGGACATAATTGAAAAATGAAGTGGAAATATTTTCTAATAAACCTGAGGATATTCACATACATATGTATCATAAAATGGAGGATTACTTAGGATAATTGATAATATTGAATATTTTTAATAAAAACTCAGATAAAATGATAGGCATACAAATGCATTTAGAATATAAAGAAAAAAGGAAGTGGAGTCATTGTCTAATAAAACTGAAGATTTTCAGAAAACGTATGTATGATGAAATTGAGGATTCCATAGTGTTATTGATAAAATCGAAGATTTTTTTATAAAAATACTGATATAAAATAGGATCATTTATAATTAATAAAATAATTTATAATATAAAATTTTTTGAAAAGGACTCTGATACAAATCTAGGCATACAAATGCATTTAGAATATAAATGAAAATTGAATTCTAGGTATTATCTGAATGGATGGAGAGAAGCAGGTTCATGGGACATATGCGGAGGGGGGATCTGGGAAAGGAGTAATCATTTAAAATGTGAACAAAGAATATAGAAAATAAAAATATTTTTAAAAGTCCCTAAAACCTAAAAAAAAAAGTAGCTTAAAAAAAAGAAAAAAATTGAAGTGTAGGTATTATCTAAAAAAACTGAAGATTTTCATGCAATATATGCATGATAAAATTGAGGATTACATAGTGATTTTGATATGATTGATTCAGAAAAAGACTCAGATTCAATTCTCGGCATACAAATGCATTTAGAATTTAATTTAAAAATAAGTATAGATATTTTTTAATATAATGAAGATTTTCATCTCTCCTGTGTGTGAACATTGAGGATTACATAGAATAATTGATAATATTTCAGTTTATTTTTGAAAAAACTCATATAAAATAATAGGCATACAAATACTTTTAGGATACAATTGATAAATGAAGTGGTAACATTTTCTGATAAAACTGAAGATTTTCAGATAACATATGTATCAAAAAATTGAGGATTACATAGGATAATTTATAAAATAATTTTTTTTCTAAAAACACTCTGACACAAATCTAGGCATAAAAATGCCTTTAGAATATTAATGAAAAATGAAGTGGAGATACTTTGTGAAAAAACTGAAAACTTTCATACAACATATGTATGATAAACTGAGGATTACATAGTGTTTTTGAAAAATTGCAGATTTATTCAGAAAAACACCCAGATACAATTCTACACAAACTAATGCTTTTAGAATGAAACTGAGAAAGAAGTGTAGATATTTTTTGAATATAATGTACATTTTCATCTAACCCATGTGTGAGAAAATTGAGGCTTACATATGATAATTGATAATATTGACGAAATTTTGAAAAAAAACACTCAGATAAAATAATAAGCATATAAATACATTTAGGAGATAATTGAAAAAAGAAGTGAAAACATTTTCTGGAAAAACTGAGCATTTTCATATACATATGTATCTCAACATTGAGGATTACATTGGATAATTGATAATATTGAATAATTTTTAAAAAACTCAGATATAATGATAGGCATACAAATACATATAGAATATAAGGAAAAAGTAAGTGGAGACATTGTCTGATAAAACTGAAGATTTTCATAAAACATATGTATGAAGAAATTGGAGATTACATATTGTTATTGAGAAAAATCGAAGATTTATTTATTAAAGCACTGAGATATAAAATAGGATAATTTATAAATTAAAAAATAGTTTATAAAATAAAGTTTTATTTGAAAAACACTCTGATACAAATCTAGGCATACAAATGCATTTAGAATATAAATGAAAAATGAAGTGGAGGTATTATCTGAAAAAAACTAAAGATTTACTTACAACATATGCATGATAAAATTGAGGATTACATAGCGTTTTTGATAAAATTGAAGATTTATTCAGAAAAAACTCAAATACAATTCTCAACATACAAATGCATTTAGAATATAATTGAAAAAATGTTTAGAAGATTTTTATATGACAAATGTATCATAAAATTGAGGATTCAATAGGATAAGTGATTATATAAATATTTTTTGGAAAAACACTCAGAATTAATGTTAGGAATAAAAATGCATTTAGAATATAATTAAAAAAGTAAATGTAAACATTTTTTGATAATACTGAAGATTTTCATCTAACCTGAGTGTGAAAAAAATGAAGATTTCAATATTATAAGTTAGCCTGTATAATTCTCAATTTTATCACACATACGTTTTATGAAAATCTTCAGTTTTTTTCAGAAAATGTCTCCACTTACTTTTTCCTTTATATTCTAAATGAATTTGTATTCATACCATTTTATATGAATGTTTTTCCAAAAAAAATTTATATTATCAATAATTCTATGTAATCCTCAATTGTTTTGATACATAAATTATAGGAAAATCTCCAGTTTTAACAGATGTTTCCACTGCATTTATCAATTATATCATAAATATATTTATATGCCTATAATTTTATCTCAACTTTTTTCCAGAAAGCCGTCAATATTATGAACTGTCCAATATAATCCACAATTTTATCACACACAAGTTAGATGTAAATCTTCAGTATTATCTAAAAATGTCTCAACTTCCTTTTTCAATTATCTTCTACATGCTGTCATAAGCCTATCAATTTATCAATTTATCTCAGTTTTTCAAAAAAATTTATATTATCTCTTATCTTATGTAATCATTAATTTTATGAAACATGTTATTTGAAAATCTTCAGTTTTATCAAAAGATGTTTCCACTTCATTTTTAATTATCTCCTAAATGTATTTATATGCCTATTAATTTATCTGAGCTTTTTCCCAAAAACTCTTCAATATTATCAATTTTCCTTTGTAGTCTTCAATTTTTTCACACTCAGGTTAGATGAAAATCTTCAGTATTATCACAAAATATCTACACTTACTTTTTCAATTACATTCTAAATGCATTTCTATGCCTCGCATTGTATCTGTTTTTCCAAAATTATTTATATTATCACTTATCCTAAGTAATCCTCAATTTTATGATACATTTATCATATAAAAATCTACAGTTTTATCAGAAAATGTTACCACTTGATTTTTCAATTATATCCTAAAGGTATTTGTATGACTATTATTTTATCTGAGTTTTTCCAAAAAAATTCAATATTATCAATTATTCTATATTATCCTCAATTTTCACAAACATCTTAGATGAAAAGCTTCTTTATATTCAAAAATATCTTCACTTCATTTTCAATTTTATTCTAAATGTATTTGTATGCCTAGAATTCTATCTGAGTGTTTTTCTGAATCATTTCTTCAATTTTATCCAAAACACTAATCTTTAATTTTATCATACAATTGTTCTATGAAAATCTTTAGTTTTTTTAAGAAAATATTTCCACTTCATGCTTCATTCATATTCTAAATGCGTTTGTATGCCTAGATATGTATGAGAGTGTATTTTAAGAAAAATTTATTTTGTAAATTATCCTATATAATGCTCAAAATTGTGATACATATGTTATAAGAAAATATTAAGTTTTATCAGAAAATGTTTCCACTACATTTTAAAAATATATTCTAAAGGTAATTTTATGCCTCTTATTTTATCTAATTTTTTTCCAAAAATCTTCAATATTATCAATTATCCTATATAATCCTCAAATTTCTCAGACACAGGTTAGATGAAAATCTTTAGTACATTCAAAAAATATCTACACTTCATTTTCAATCGTATTCTAATTGCATTTGTATGCCTTGAATTGTATCTGAATGTTTTTCTGAAACATTTCCTCAATTTTATGAAAAACACTATATAATACTCAATTTTATCATACATATTTTATATGAAAATATTCAGTTTCTTCAAAAAATATCTCCACTTCATTTTTCATTTATTTTCTAAATGCATTTGTATGCCTAGATTTGTATCAGTGTTTTTCCAAAAAAATTATTTGATAAATTAACTTATGTAATCATCAATTTTGTGATACATATGTTATATGAAAATCTACAGTTTTATCAGAAAATGTTACTACTTCATTTATCAATTATATCCTAATAGTATTTTTATGCATATTATTTTATGTGAGTTTTTTTTCAAAAAACTTCAATATGATCAATTATTCTATGTAATCCTCAATTTTCACACACTGGATAGATAAAAATCCTCATTATATTAAAAAACATGTACATTTATTTTTCAATTATATTTTAAATGCATTTTTATGCCTAGAATCCTTTCTGAGTGTTTGTCTGAATAACTCTTCAATTTTATCAAAAAGACTATGTAATCCTCATTTTTATCATACATGGGTTTTGTGAAAATTTTCAGTTCTTTCAAATAATGCCTCCACTTCATTTTTCATTTATATTCTAAATACATTTGCATGCCTAGGATTGCATCAGAGCATTTTTCAAAAGAAATTATTTTATAAATTACTTTACAAATTATAAATTTTCCTATTTTATATCTGAGTGTTTTTATAAATAAATCTTCGATTTTATCAATAACACTATGTAATTCTCAATTTTATCATACATATGTTTTATGAAAATTTTCAGTTTTATCAGACAATGTCTCCACTTCCTTTTTCCTTTATATTCTAAATGCATTTGTATACCTTTCATTTTATCTGAGTTTTTTATTAAAAATACTCAATATTATCAATTATCCTACGTAATCCTCAATGATATGATACATATTTATATGAAAATTCTCAATTTTATCAGAAAATGTTTCCACTTCATTTTTCAATTATATCCTAAATGTATTTATATTCCTATTATATTTTCTGATTTTTTTCCAAAAATCTTCAATATTATCAGTTATCCTGTATAATCCTCAATTTTATCATACTTTTTATGAAACTCTTGAGTTTTCTTAGAAAATGACTACACCTCCATTTTTCTTTGTATTCTAAATGAATTTTTATTCCAAGCATTTTATCTGAATGTTTTTCCAAAAAGTTTTATATTATCAATATTTCTAGGTAATCCTCAATTTTTTCATACATAAGTTATGTGAAAATCTTTAGTTTTAACAGAAAATATTTCCACTTCATTTATCAATTATATCATAAATCTATTTATATGCCTATAATTTTATCTGAATTTTTCCAAAAGTCCTCAATATTATGAACTGTCCAATATAATCCACAATTTTATCACTCACAAGTTAGATGTAAATATTCAGTATTATCTAAAAAAGTCACCACTTCATTTTTCAATTATATTATACATGCTTTCATATGCCTATCATTGTATCTGAGTTTCTTGCAAAAGTTTTTATATTATCTTTTACCTTAAGTAATCAATTTTATGAAACATGTTATATGCAAATCTTCATTTTTAATTGCCTTCTAAATGTATTTATATGCCTATTATTTTATCTGAGTTTTTTTCCCAAAGAAATCTTCAATATTATCAATTATCCTAAGTAATCCTCAATTTTCTCAAACAATGGTAGATAAAAATCTTCAGCATGTTCATAAAATATCTACACTTATATTTCAATTGTATTCTAAATGCATTTAAATGCCTAGAATTGTATATGAGTGTTTTTCTGAATCATTTCTTCAGTTCTATCAAAACACTTTGTAATCCTAAATTATATCATACATATGTTAAATGAAAAGTCTTCAGTTTTTTCAGAAAATATCTCTACTTCATTTTTCATTAATATTCTATATAGATTTTTATGCCTAGATTTTATCAGAGTGTTTTTCCAAAAAAATGTATTTTATAAATTATCCTATGTAATGCTGAACTTTGTGATACATATGTTATATGAAAATATTCATTTTTATCAGAAAATGTTACCACTTGATTTTTCAGTTATATCCTAAAATAATTTGGTATGCCTATTATTATATGTGAGTTTAAAAAAAAAAAAACTTCAATATTATCAACTATTCTATGTAATCCTCAAGTTTCACACACAGGATAGACGAAAATCTTCACTATATTCAAAAATATCTATTCTTATTTTTCAATTATATTCTTAATGCTTTTGAATTCCTAGATTTGTAACTGAGTGTTTTTCTGAATAAATCTTCAATTTTATATAAAACACAATGTAATCCTCAATTTTATCATACATATATTGTAGGAAAATTTTCTGTTATTTCAAATCATACCTCCACTTCATTTTTCATTTATATTCTAAATGCATTTGTATGCTGTTTTGAATCAGAGCATTTTTCAAAAAAAATTATTTTATAAAATATTTTATAAATTATAAATTATCCTATTTTATATCTGAGTGTTTTTATAAATAAATCTTCAATTTTATCAATAACACTATTTAATCCTCAATTTAATCATAGATGATTTATGAAAATCTTCAGTTTTATCAGACAATGTCTCCAATTCCTTTTTCCATTATATTCAAAGGCATTCATATGCCTATCATTTTATCTGAGTTTCTTATTAAAATTATGCAATATTATCAATTATCCTATGTAATCCTCAATGTTATGATACATATGTATATGAAAATCCTCAGTTTTTCAGAAAATATTTCCACTTCATTATTCAATTATATTGTAAATGTATTTATGTGCCTATTTATTTATCTTAATTTTTCCAGAAAATATTCATTATTATAAACTGTCTTATAATAATCCACAATTTTATCACACAAAATTTAGATCTAAATCTTCAGTATTATCTAAAAATGTCATCACTTCCATTTTCAATTATATTCTTTATACATTCGTATACCTATTATTGTATCTGAGTTTATTCCAAAAAATTTTTATATTATCTATTATCTTATGTAATAATCAGTTTTATGCAACATGTTATATCAAAATCTTCAGTTTTATGAGAAAATGTTTCCACTTCACTTTTAATTATCTCCTAGTTGTATTTATATGCCTATAATTTTATCTGAGTTTTTTCTAAAACTCTTCAATATTATCAATTATCCTATGTAGTCTTCAAATTTTTCACACTCAGGTTAGATGAAAATCTTCAGTATTATTACAAAATGTCTACACGTACTTTTTCAATTATATTCTAAAGGCACTTCTATGCCTAGAATTGTATCTGAATGTTTTTCCAAAAAATATTTATATTATCACTTATCCTATATAATTCTCAATTTTATGATACATTTGTCATATAAAAATTTTCAGTTTTATCAGACAATGTTACCACTTCATTTCTCAATCATATCCTAAATGTATTTGTATGCCTATTATTTCATCTGAGTTCATTTAAATAAAATTTTAATATTATCAATTATTCTATGTAATCCCCAATTTTTACAAATATGTTAAATGAAAAGCTTCATTATTTTCATGAAACACACTTCTTTTTCAATTTTATTCTAAACGTATTTGTATGCTAGAATTGTATCTGAGTGCTTTTCTGAATTATTTCTTCAATTTTATCAAAAACACTATGTAATCTTCCATTTCATCATGCATATTTTCTATGAAGATCTTCAGTATTTTCAGAAAATATCTCACTTCATTTTTCATTTATAATCTAAATGCATTTGAATGCCTAGATTTGTATCAGAGTGTTTTTCCAAAAAATATATTTTATAAACTATCCTATGCATACTTCAATATTTTGGTACATATGTAATATGAAAATCTTCAGTTTTATCAGAAAATGTTACCAATTCATTTATCAATTATATCCTAAAAGTATTTGTATGGTTATTATTTTAACTGAGATTTTTTCAAAAAAAAAACCTTCAATATTATCAATTATTCTATGAAATTCTCAAATTTCACAAACATGTTAGATGAAAATCTTTTTTTTGTTGTTTTTTCAAAAAAAATCTAGATTTCTTTTTCAATTATATTCTAAATTAATTTGTATGCCTAGACTTTTATTTGAGTGTTTTTCTGAATCAATACTCAGTTTTATCAAAAATGCTATGCCATCATAAATTTTATCATACACATGTTTTATAAAAATATTCAGTTTTTTCAGATAATACCTCCACTTCATTTTTCATTAATATTCTTACGGCATTTGTATGCCTAGATTTGTATCAGTGTGTTTTTACCAAAAAATTATTTTTTTAAAATATTATATGTATTCCTCAATTTTGTGATACATACGTTATATGAAATTCTTCAGTTTTATCAGAAAATGTTTCCAGTTAATTTTTCAGTTATATCCTTAAAGTATTTGTATGCCTATTATTTTATCTGTGTTTTTTTCAAAAAAAACCTTAAATATTATCAATTATCATATGTAATCCTCAATTTTCACACACAGGATAGATGAAATCCTTCATTGTATTCAAAAATATCTAAACTTATTTTTCAATTATATTCTAAATGCATTTGTATGCCTAGAATTGTTTCTGAGTGTTTTTCTGAATAAACCTTCAATTTTACGAAAAACTATATAATCCTCTATTTTATCATACATATATTGCATGAAAATCTTAAATTTTTTCAGATAATACCTCCACTTCATTTTTCTTTTATATTCTAAATGCATTTGTATGCCTAGATTTGTATCAGAGAATTTCTCAAAAAATTATTTTATAAATTTTTTTTCTTTTTTTTCTGTTTTTTTATTCGATATATTTTTTATTTTTTATTTACATTTCCAATGGTTTCCCCTTTTCTAGCCCCCCCCCCACTCCCTGAAAGTCCCATAAGCCCCCTTCTCTCCCCCTGTCCTCCCACCCACCCCTTCCCACTTCCCCGTTCTGGTTTTGCCCTATACTGCTTTACTGAGTCTTTCCAGAACAAGGGGCCACTCCTCTGTTCTTCTTGTGCCTCATTTGATGTTTGGATTATGTTTTGGGTATTCCAGTTTTCTAGGTTAATATCCACTTATTAGTGAGTGCATACCATGACTCATCTTTTGAGTATGGGTTACCTCACTTAGTATGTTGTTCTCCAGCTCCATCCATTTGCCTAAGAATTTCATGAATTCATTTTTTCTAATGGCTGAATAAGCCAATATAGATAGAGGCCATTTTGCCTAAAGCAATATACAGATTCAATGCAATACCCATCAAAATCCCACTTCAATTCTTCATAGAGTTAGAAATTATTTTATGAATTATAAAATATACTATTTTATAGCTGAGTGTTTTAATAAATAAATCATCGATTTTACGATTGATTTGTATGCCTATCATTTTATTTGAACTTTTTATAAAAATTTTCAATATTATGAATTATCCTATATTATCCTCCATGCTGTCATACATATATATATGAAAATGCTCAGTTTTATCAGAAAATGTTTCCACTTCATACATAATTATATCCTAAATGTATTTATTTGCTTATTATTTTATCTGAGGGTTTTTCAAAAAAATATTCATTATTTTCAATTATCCTATGTAGTCTTCAATTTTTTCAGGCTCAGGTAAGATGAAAATCTTCAGTATTATCACAAAATGTCTACACCTACTTTTTCAATTATATTCTAAATGCATTTCTATGCCTAGCATTGTATCTGAATGTTTTTCCAAAAAATATTTATATTATCACTTATCCTATGTCATCCTGAATTTTATGATATATTTATCATATAAAAAATGTTCAGTTTTATCAGACAATGTTACCACTTCATTTCTCAATCATATCCTAAATGAATTTGTATGCCTATAATTTTATCTGAGTTTTTTAAAATAACATTTCAATGTTATCAATTATTCTATGTAATTCTCAATTTTCACAAATATGTTAAATGAAAAGCTTCATTATTTTCATGAAACACACTTCTTTTTCAATTTTCTAAATGTATTTGTATGCCTAGAATTATATCTGAGTGTTTTTCTGAATCATTTCTTAAATTTTATCAAAAACACTATGTAATCTTCAATTTTATCATGCATATGTTCTATGAAGATCTTCATTATTTTCAGAAAACATCTCACTTCATTTTCATTTATAATCTAAACGCATTTGAATGCCAAGATTTGTATCAGAGTCTTTTTCCAAAAAATATATTTTATAAACTATCCTATGCATACCTCAAATTTTGATATATGTGTAATATGAAAATCTTCAGTTTTATCAGAAAATATTACCAATTCATTTATCAATTATATCCTAAAAGTATTTGTATGCTTATTATTTTATCTGAGATTTTTTCAAATAACCATCAATATAATCAATTATTCTATGAAATCCTCAAATTTCACAAACATGTTAGATGAAAATCTTCAGTTGATTCAAAAAATACCTAGATTTCTTTTTTAATTATATTCTAAATGCATTTGTATGCCCAGAATGGTATTTGAGTGTTTTTCTGAATAAATCCTCAGTTTTATCAAAAACACTATGCCATCCTCAATTTTATCATACATATGTTGTATAAAATTATTCAGTTTTTTTCAGATAATACCTCCACTACATTTTTCAGTAATATTCTAAAGGCATTGTATGCCTAGATTTGTATCAGTGTGTTTTTCCAAAGAAAAATTATTTTTTAAAATATCATATGTAATCCTCAATTTTGTGATATATATGTTATATGAAAATCTTCAGTTTTATCAGAAAATGTTACCACTTAATTTTTCAGTTATATCCTAAAAGTATTTGTATGCCTATTATTTTATCTGTTTTTTTCAAAAAAAACCTTAAATATTATCAATTATTATATGTAACCCTCAATTTTCACACACAGGAAAAATAAAATCCTTCATTATATTCAAAAATATCTAAACTTATTTTTCAATTATATTCTAAATGCATTTGTCTGCATAGAATTGCTTTTGTGTGCTTTTCTGAATAAATCTTCAACTTTATCAAAAACACTATGTAATCCTCTATTTTATCATACATATGTTGTATGAAAATCTTAATTTTTTCAGATAATACCCCCACTTCATTTTTCATTTATGTTCTAAATGCATTTGTGTGCCTAGATTTGTATCAGAGTGTTTTTCAAAAAAATTATTTTATAAATTATTTTATGAATTGTAAAATATCCTATTTTATATCTGAGTCTTTTAATAAATAAATCTTTGATTTTATGAATGACACTATGTAATCCTCAATTTCATCTTACATATGTTTTATGAAAATTTTCAGTTTTATCAGACAATATCTCCCATTCTTTTTTCTTTATATTCTAAATGCATTTGTATGCCTATCATTTTATCTGAGGTTTTTATTAAAAATATTCAATATTATGAATTATCCTGTTATCCTCAATGCTGTCATACATATATATGAAAATCCTCAGTTTTATCAGAAAATGTTTCCACTTCAAATTTAATCATATCCTAAATGTATTTATATGCCTATTATATTTTCTGAATTTTTCCAAAAAATCTTCAATATTATCAGTTATCCTTTATAATGGTCAATTTTTTACATACATGTTTAATGAAAATCTTCAGTTTTTATCAGAAAATGTCTCCACTTCTGTTTTCACTTATATTCTAAATGAATTTGTATTCCTAGCATTTTATCTGAATGTTTTTCCCACAAAATTTATATTATGAATAATTATATATAATCCTCAGTTTTTATACATAAATTATATGAAAATCTTCAGTTTCATCAGAAAATGTTTCCACTTCATTTTTAATTATCTCCTAAATGTATTTATATGCATATTATTTATCTGAGTTTTTTTCTAATATATCTTCAATATTATCACTTATCCTATGTAATCCTCAATTTTTTCACACACAGGTTAGATGACAATCTTCAGTGTTAATGTTGTCTGGATGTGAGGGAGGACTGAAACAACAAAGGCTGAGAAGTGGCATGGCTGGGAGTCACAGGAGAGAGGTGAGGAAGACAGGTTGGGAGAAGAAGCCACTGGCTCCTTGGCAATTAGCTTTGGAAGGACAGGTAACCCCAGCTGCCTCCAGCAGTCTTAGCTAGCACAGATGCCAGCTTTATAAAGCACCGTGGGTATAGTGGGAGGGTGTGCCCCTTCAGAAGGGCAGCCTGCGGAAGAAGGTAAGCCAGAAGGTGGTACCTTGTAGACTGGTTTTCTGAAGGCTGATTGTGATATCACAGGGCACTGGCTTTCTTCTCCTCCCTCACTCAGGGTGGGAGGTCCTGGGCTTCCCTTTGCTCTCCCAGGAAAACCTGCTTTACTGAGTTCTGAAGTTTGGAACTACAGCCATGATTTTGGCCACCATACAGACCTGGGATTTTAGGGCTAACCAGTGCTCTTTGTAAGTACGTGTGCCTCTTGCGGGACATCTGTCTGTTCTCAAGCCTGGTCCTCTGGCACTTCTGCAGTGTGAGGGATGGGGGTGATATTCTGGGTTGTGGGTCCCAGGCCTCCCAGCCCTCACACAGCCACTGTATCCCCTCTACCTGTCCTATCATGCCTACGTCTGACACCAGAGCCAATCACTGCCATCTGTACATCATGTCTCACTGTCCTGAGGGTCCAGCCTTCCCCAGACCCATCCCTGGCCCCTGGGTAGATATCGGCAATAACTGCTCACTCTATGGAAGTCCAGGGAAGGCAGATTTGGGCCTTAGTCTTGAGTCCTATGTTCCACTAATCCAACCAGTGTGCCTCCCACAAGGAACCTTATAACCTTGTTTGGTCTACTTCATCACTTCCCATCCTGGACGGGAGCCGCTGTGGGCCTGAAGATGTCCCTGGAAGCCTTTACTTTTTTAACTGAAGTGGTTGCTTCCTAGGCCTGTCTCATCCTTGTGTTGGGCTGGAGGCAGCCAACTGAGGTGCCAGTGTCCTGGCAAGAGTCCCAGGGTACTGCCACACTTCTTCTGTCTGCCGCTTCCACCCCAGCTTGTGATCACTAGCCTCCCGGAGCTCAGTGGCCATTAAGTCCCCATGCATGTAATCAGTCTCCACACGCCAGTTTGGGGAACATACCCCTTGATTGAAGTGTTTTTCCTCCAGTCCCATGGAAATGGTGCTGCCTCTCCCTGCTGGAGCTGCCAGCCATCTCCAGAGAAGCAGCCCTTCCTTCCCCATCTGCATCTTGTTGCGTTGTAGTTGGATTTTTCTGTTTGGGTTCACCAGAATGACTATGATAGTGAAAAGAAAAGAAAGACAAAGAAAAGAAAGAAAAAGAAAAAAAAGTACGCATGTATCTTGAAATATTTGTCAAAAGGTTTTAGCCCACCACAGGAGATGGAGGGCCTGGATATCAAATGTCTCCTTCCTGATGTGGCTCCAGGCCAGTGCAGTGCTACTCTGCTGGAACATCCCATGTTCTGAAGGGTTTCTTCTGGATCTGGGACCTCACAGACACTGGATTGTGACACTGGAGGTCTATGACATTAGCCAAGGCCGGAAGCACCGGACCAGCTAGAGGCAGGAGGCTCTGCCTCTCAGGGAGAGCTTGTGGCTGGCCTGTTTTGTAGACTGAAGATGGTTCTCTCTAATCATAACTTCAAGTCTCAAAGCAGCCCTGAAATAAATCTAAGAACTGCAACACAAGCGAAAATGACACTGGTACCATTAGGGAGAACTGTGACCCTAGAAATTCCATGACTCAGCAGTAGGTATCTGTGGGCCCTCTCCAAGCCTTTGCCTCTTCTCCATAGGGTTTGGGATGGACTGCCACACTGAAGAAGGGGACATCTTAGGGACTCCCTTGGTTTTCAATG
The DNA here is from genome assembly GCF_947179515.1 of Apodemus sylvaticus. Taxonomy (NCBI): domain Eukaryota; kingdom Metazoa; phylum Chordata; class Mammalia; order Rodentia; family Muridae; genus Apodemus; species Apodemus sylvaticus. The sequence goes on along the minus strand of NC_067484.1, from coordinate 96,534,764 downwards.
TGTCAGCCCCCTGACATTTTATGACCTCCTACAGCTGCAGGGTATAGGCATTTGAAGATTAGGAACCTTAGGCCCAGGTTGGCCACTTCTTGCTTGGGTTCCATTAAGGACAATGTGGAGAATAGGAGGAAGCGGCTGGTCTTTCCCGTGGAAGTACTCTGAGTGCCCAGAGCTATCTGTTGTGAGCCTCCCGACTGCTAATGGAGTTTAGCTGTCCACAAAAGTGAAGAGTCTGAGGGAGGAAAAGGAAGTGTGTTTTGATGGTCCATGGTCCCTTCATCATGGTTACATATAGGGGTTCTCTCTCACATACACATTTTCCCATCCTGCAGTTCCTGTCCTTGAGTCAGGGGTTGGGAACTCTGCCATATCTCTTGTAGGGCAGTCGGCCCAAAAATCGTGGTTTGGAGTGATCTGGTCAGTGAGATAGACAATTTACCAAGGGATTCTGGCTTGTTACTTCAGTGAGGACAATCCCCCAGGGCCTTGGAATTTGTCCATTCTTCCCATGCCTCTCCACTCCAGAGCCAATGTCTTTGGGTAGGCTAGATACGATATAAAATTTGACAGGTTCCTCCAAACTCTTAATTCACTTTATCAATAGTTCCATTTTACTTGATTTCAATGATAAGAGTGTATCCCTTTTGAGATTTCTTGTGTTGATAGGTGAAGGGGAAAAAGGAACCTGTAAAGATAATTCACATGGGCAAAGGGAAGTCTTGGAATGTAGCCATTGAGCCACCTTGTAACCCCATTCATGATTTTGCTAGAGAGAAGTTACCATGAGGCTAGAACTTGGAGGCTTGGCTGTCCCATTGACAGGCTTTTGCAAGGAAGAGGCAGCCAGCTAGATCCTTGCCTTCCCAGCCAGGTACAGCTCTCAGGTTTGTGTAGGAAATCTATGAAATGCTCTTCCTGCCGCCTTCTTGTGGTGTCCAGAGCCCACAATCAATGCCTCCTCATAATCCTGGCTTCCTTCCCTCTAACCCACTGTCACATAAGTATCACCTCTGGATTGACTTCAAATCCATAGCCTGAACACTATTAGCAGTGGCCAAGATCACTTCCTTTATCCATTCTGTTGTCCAAGAAAGTAAGTGGAGATGGGGCAGAGGTGGTAATCCACTATACATCTGTGGCTTTATGGGCCTTCAAACTTCTCTCTGGCTATTGAAAGGGTTATTTCAGACAGTATTGCAATCTTACCCTCTTGATGGACTGTAGCCTGTGCAGTAACTGTGCTGGGCATGATCTCCAGTGCTTGCAAGTCCCATGATTTCTTTGGTGATTTTGAGGGTTGGGGGAGGGACACAAATCATCTTAGCTAAGCTTCCTGTCTGTGAATGTCCATATAGTGTATTGTGTTTTAACAAATGATTTACACTGACTGTTGCTGTAAAAGTGAATTTGGAAATAAAGTTATTACTCTCATTAAAAAAAGAAAATCTTCAGTATATTCAAAAATATCTACACTTATTTTTCAATTGTATTCTAAATGCATTTGTATGGCTAGCATTTTATCTGAGTGTTTTTCTGAATAAATCTTCAATTTTATCAAACCCTATGTAATCCTCAATTTTATCATACATATGTTGTATGAAACTCTTCAGTTTTTTCAGAAAATATCTCCACTTCATTTTTCATTAATATTTAAAATGCATTTGTATGCCTAGATTTTTATCTGAGTGTATTTTCAAAAAAAAATTATTTTAAATTATCCAATGTAATCCTCAATTTTTGATATATATGTTATATGAAAATCTTCAGTTTTATCACAAAATGTTACCACTTCATTTAAAAATTGTATCCTAAAAGTATTTGTATGCCTATTATTTTATTAGTTTTTTTTTCAAAAAAACTTCAATATTATCAACTATCTATGTAAACCTTAATTTTCATACACAGAATAGGTGATAATTTTCACTATATCAAAAATATCTATATTTATTTTTCAATTATATTCTAAATGCATTTGTATGCTTATCATTTTATCTGAGTTTTTATTAAAATATTCAATATTATCAATTATCCTAGGTAATCCTCAATGTTATGATACACATGCATATGAAATTCCTTAGTTTTTTCCGAAAATGTTTCCACTTCATTTTTCAATTATATTGTAAATGTATTTATATGCCTATTATATTTTCTTAAATTTTTTCCAAAAAATCTTTAATATTATCAGTTATCCTGTATAATTGTCAATTTTATCATACATGTTTTATGAAAATCTTCAGTTTTTTTCAGAAAATGCTTCCAGTTCTGTTTTCATTTATATTCTAAATGAATTTGTATTCCTAGAATTTTATCTGAATGTTTTTCCAAAAACATTTTTATTATCAATAATTCTACATATTACTCATTTTTGGATAAATATATCATATGAAAATCTTTAGTTTTATCAGGAAAATTTCTATTTCATTTATCAATTATATCATAGATCTATTTATATCCCAATTATTTTATCTGAATTTTCTCAAAAAAATCTTCAATATTATGAACTATCCATATAATCCACAATTTTATCACACACGTTAGATGTAAAACTTCAGTAATATCTAAAAATGTTGCCAATTCCTTTTTCAATTATATTCTACATGCTTTTGTATGCCTATCATTGTATCAGGCATGCTTTTGTATGCCAAAAATTTTTATATTATCTATTATCTTATGTAATAATTAATTTTATGAAACATATTATATGAAAATCTTGAGTTTTATCAGAATATATTTCCAATTCATTTTTAAATATCTCTTTAATGCATTGATATCCCTATTATTTTATCTGAGTTTTTTCTAAAAAATCTTCAATATTATCAATTATCCTAAGTAATCCTCATTTTTTTCACACAAGGGTAGATAAAAATCTTCAATATATTCATAAAATGTCTATACTTATATTTCAATTGTATTGTAAATGCATTTAAATGCCTAGAATGGTATTTGAGTGTTTTTCTGATTCATTTCTTCCATTTTTTGAAAACACTATGCAATCCTCAATTTTAACATGCATATGTTCAATGAAAGTCTTCTGTATTTTTCAGAAAATATCTCCACTTCAGTTTTCATTAATATTCTAAATGGATTTGTATGCCTAGATTTTATCACAGTTTTTCCAAAAAAATTATTTTATAAATTATACTATGTAATGCTCAACTTTGTTCTACATATGTTGTATAAAAATCTTCAGTTTTATCAGAAAGTTTTACCACTTCATTTTTCAAATATATCCTATAAGTATTTCTATGCCTATTAGTATATCTGAGTTTTTTATTAAAAAGATTCAATATTATCAACTATTCTATGTAATCCTCAATTTTCATACACATAATAGATGAAAATGTTCATTATATTAAAATTTTCTATAATCATTTTTCAATTATATTCTAAAAGCATTTGTATTCCTAGATTTGTGTCTGTGTGTTTTTCAGAATAAATCTTCAATTTTATAAAAAACACTATGTATTCCTCAATTTTATCAAATATATGTTGCATGAAAATGTTAAGTTTTTTAAGATAATACCTCCACTTCATTTTTTCATTTATATTCTAAATGCTTTTGTATGTGTAGATTTGCATCAGAGCATTTTTCAAAAAATTATTTTATAAATTGTTTTATAAATTATAAATTATCCTATTTTATATCTGAGTGTTTTTATAAATAAATCTTTAACTTTATCAATAACACTATGTAATCCTCAGTTTCATCATACATATGTTTTATGAAAATCTTCAGTTTTATCAGACAATGTCTCTACTTCTTTTTTCCGTTATATTCTAAATGCATTTGTATGCCTATAATTTCATCTGAGTTTTATATTAAAAATATTCAATATTATCAACTATCCTATGTAATCCTCAATGTTATGATACATATGTACATGAAAATCCTCAGTTTTATCAGTAAATATTTCCACCTCATTTATCAATTATATCATAAATGTATTTATATTCCTATTATTTTATCTTAATTTTTTCCAAAATATCTTCAATATTATGAACTTTCCTATAATAATCCACAATTTTATCACACAAAAGTTAGATGTAAATCGTCAGTATTATCTAAAAATATTGCCACTTTCTTTTTCAATTATATTCTATATATATTCTTATGCCTATCATTGTATTTGATTTTCTTCCTAAAATTTTTATATTATCTATTATCTTATGCAATAATCTGTTTTAGGCAACATATTATATCAAAATCTTCATTTTTATCAGAAAATATTTCCACTTCATCTTTAATTATCTCCTATTTGTATTTATATACCTATTATTTTATCTGAGTTTTTTTCCAAAAACTCTTCAATATTATCTATTATCCTATCTAGTCTTCAATTATTTCACACTCAGGTTAGATGAAAATCTTCAGTATTATCACAAAATATCTACACTTACTTTTTCCAATTATATTCTAAATGCAAAGTGTTTATATTATCAGTTATCCTATGTAATCCTCAATTTTATGATTCATTTGTCATATAAAATGTTCAGTTTTATCAAACAATGTTACCACCTCATTTCTCACTCGTATCCTAAATGTATTTGTATGCCTATTATTTTATCTGAAATTTTTTCCAATAAAATTAAGATATTATCAATAATACTATGTAATCCTCAATTTTCACAAACATGTTAAATGAAAGGCTTCATTATTTTCATGAAACAAACTTCATTTTCAATTTCATTATAATTGTATTTGTATGCCTAGAATTGTATCTGAGTGTTTTTCTGAATCATTTCTTAAATTTTATCAAACACACTATGTAATCTTCAATTTTATCATGCAATGTTCAATTGAAGATCTTCAGTATTTTCAAAATATATCTCCACTTCATTTTTCATTTATATTCTAAATGCATTTGTATGCCTAGATTTTTATCCGAGTGTTTTTGAAAAAAAATTTATTTTAAAATTTTCCTATGTAATGCTCAATTTTGTGATACATATGTAATATGAAAATCTTCAGTTTTATCAGAAAATGTTACCAATTCATTCATCAATTATATCCTAAAATTATTTGTATGCCTATTACCTTATCTGTGTTTTTTTTTTAATTTTCAATATTAACAACTACTCAATGTAATCCTCAATTTTCACACACAGGATAGATGAAAATCTTCATTATATTCAAAAATATGTATACTAAATTTTCAATTATATTCTAAATGCATTTGTATGTCTAGAATTGTATCTGAGTCTTTTTCTAGATAAATATTCAATTTTATCAAAAGCACTATGTAATCCTCAATTTTATCATTCATACGTTGTATGGAAAGCTTCAGTTTCTTCAGAAAATATCTCCACTTCATTTTTCATTTATATTCTAAATGCATTTGTATGCATAGAATTGTATCAGATTGTTTTTCCAAAAAAATTGTATTTTATGAATTATCCTATCTAATCATCAATTTTGTGATATATATGTTATATGAAAATCTTCAGTTTTATCAGAAAATGTTACCACATCATTTTTTCATTATCTCCTAAATGTATGTATATGCCTTTTATTTTATCTGAGTTTTTCCAAAAAATCTTCAATATTATCAATTATCCTATGTAATCCTCTATTCTCACACACAGGATAGATGATAATATTTATTATATTCAAATTATCTATACTTATTTTTCAATTTTATTCTAAGTGCATTTCTATGCCTAAAAGTGTTTCTGAGAGCTTTTCTGAATAAATCTTCATTTTTATCAAAAACAATAATCCTCAATTTTATTATACATATGTTGTATGAAAATATTCCATTTTTTCACATAATATTGCAACTTAGTTTTTCATTTATATTCTAAATGCATTTGTAAGCCTTGATTTGTATCAGAGCATATTTCAAAAAATATTTTATAAAATATTTTATAAATTATAAATTATCCTATTTTATATCTGAATTTTTTATAAATAAATCTGTGATTTTATCAATAATGCCTCGTAATCCTCAATCTCATCATACATGTTTTATGAAAATCTTCAGTTTTATCAGACAATGTCTCCACTTCTCTTTCCTTTATATTTGTAATGCCTTTGTATGCCTACCATTTTATCTGAGTTTTTATTAAAAATATTCAGTATTTTCAATTATTCTATGTCATCATCATTTTTATTACACATATGTATATGAAAATCCTCAGTTTTGTCAGAAAACATTTCCACTTCATTTTTCAATTATATTGTAAATATATTTATATGCATATTATAATTTCTGAATTTTCTCAAAAAATCTTCAATATTATAAGTTATCCTGTATAATCCTCAATTTTATCATACATGTGTTTTATGAAAATCTTTAGTTTTTTTTCAGCAAATGTCTCCGCTTCCCTTAACATTTATATTCTAAATTCATTTGTATTCCTAACATTGTATATGAATGTTTATCCAAAAAAATTTTATATTATCAATAATTCTACGTTATACTCAATTATTTGATACATAACTTATATGAAAATCTTCAGTTTTAAAAGAAAAGGTTTCCACTTAATTGATCAATTATATAATAAATCTATTTAAATGCCTATAATTTTATCCAAAACATCTTCCATATTATGAACTGTCCAATATAATCCACAATTTTATCACACATAAGTTAGATGTAAATCTTTAGTATTATCTAAAAATGTCACCACTTCCATTTTCAATTATATTCTACATGCTTTCGTGTGCCTATCATTGTATCTGAGTTTCTTCCAAAAAGTTTTATTATCTATGATCATATGTAATCATCAGTTTTATGAAACATGTTCTATGCAAATCTTCAGTTATTTCAGAAAATGTTTCCTATCATTTTTAATTATCTCCAAAATGGATTTATATGCTTATTATTATATCTGAATTTTTTTCCAAAAATCTTCAATGTTATCAAATATCCTATGCAATCCTCAATATTCTCAAACACTAGATAGATGAAAATCTTCAGTATATTCAAAAAATACACTTATTTTTCAGTTGTATTCTAAATGCATTCGTATGCTTAGAATTGTATCTGAGTGTTTTTCTGAATAAATCTTCAATTTTATCAAAAACACTATGTAATCCTCAATTTTATCATACATATTTTGGATGAAAATTTTCAGTTTTTCAGGAAATATCATCACTTGATTTTTCATTTTTATTCTAAATGCATTTGTATGCCTAGATTTTTATCAGAGTGTATTTCAAAAAAAGTATGTCTCCACTTCTGTTTTCCTTTATATTCTAAATGAATGTGTATCCCTAGCATTATATCGGAATGTTTTTCCAAAAATTTTTTGTATTATAAATAACTCTATGTTATTCTCAATTTTTGATAAAAAAATTATATGAAAATCTCCAGTTTTAACAGAAAATGTTTCCACTTCATTCATCAGTTATATCGTAAATCTATTTATATGCCTATAATTTTATCTGATTTTTTCCAAAATATAAAATTATCTGAATTTTTTTGCAAAAAATCTTCAATATTATCTCAATTTTATCATACATATGTTTTATGAAAATCTTCAATTTTCTCAGAAAATATCTCCACTTCCGTTATCATTTATATTCTTAATGCATTTGTATGCCTTGCATTGTATCTGAGTGTTTTTCCAAATAATTTTTATATTATCAATTATCATACATAATCCTCAAGTTTTGATACATAAATTATATGAAAATCTTCAGTTTTAACATAACATGTTTCCACTTCATTTATCAATTATATTATAAATGTATTTATATGCCTACAATTTTATCTGAATTTTTTCCAAAATATCTTCAATATTATGAACTGTCCAAGATAATCCACAATTTTATCCCATACAAGTTAGATGTAAGCTTTCAGTATTATCTAAAAATGTTGCCACTTCCTTTTTCAATTTTATTCTACATGCTCTCATATGCCTATTATTGTATCTGAGAGTCTACAAAAATTTTTTATATTATCTATTATCTTATGTAATCATCAATATTATTAAACCTTTATGTAATTCTCAATTTTTACAAACATGTTAGATGAAAAGCTTCATTATATTCAAAAAATTTTACACTTCTTTTTCAATTTTATTCTAAATGCATTTGTATGTCTAGAATTGTATCTAAGTGTTTTTCTGAATAATTTATTGATAGATAAATTATATGAAAATCTTCAGTTTTAACAGAAAAATTTTCCACTTCATTTATCAATGTCTCCACTTCAGATTTCGTTTACATTCTTAAAGCATTTGTATGCATAACTTTGTATCTGAGTATTTTTATTCTTAGTGCATTTGTATGCCTATCATTGTAACTGAGTGTTTTTCCAAATAATTGTTATATTATCAATAAACCTACATAATCCTCAATTTTATGATATGTAAGCTATATGAAAATTTTTGGTTTTCTCAGAAAGTATTTCTCCTTCATTTATCAATTATATCATAAAAGTATTTATACAGGTATATTTTATGTGAATTTTTTCCAAAAAAATTTCAATTATGAACTGTTTTATATAATCCACAATATCTACTTCCGTTATCTTTTTGAATATACTGGAGATTTTCATCTAACCTGTGTGTGAGAAAATAGAGGATTATATAAGTTAATTGATAATATGGAAGATATTTTGGAAAAAATCAGATAAAATAAGAGGCATATAAATACATTTCGAAGATAATTAAAAATGAAGTGGAAACGTTTTCTGATAAAACAGAAGATATTCATTTAACATGTTTCATAAAATTGATGATTACATAAGCTAATAGATAATATAAAACTTTTTGGAAGAAATTCAGATACAAAGATAGGCATACAAATGCATGTAGAATATAATTGAAAAAGGAAGTGGTGATATTTTTAGATAAGACTGAAAATTTTCATCTAACTTGTGTGTGATAAAATAGTGGATTATATTGGACAGGTCATATTATTAAAGATATTTTTGAAAAATTCAGATAAAATATAGGCATATAAATAGATTTACGATATAAATGATAAATGAAGTGGAAACATTTTCTGTTCAAACTGAAGATTTTCATAAAACTTATGTATTAAAAATTGAGGATTATGTAGAATTATTGATAATATAAACATTTTTGGAAAAGCATTTAGATAAAATACGAGGAATCCAAATTTATTTAGAATATAAATGAAAACGGAAGTGGAGACCTTTTCTGAAAAAAAAAACACGTGAAGCTTGTCACAAAACATATGCATGATAAAATTGAGGATTATACAGAAAAACTGATAATATTGAAGATTTTTTTGGAAAAAAATCAGATAATATTATAAGCATATAAATACATTTAGGATATAATTGAAAAATGAAGTGGAAACATTTTCTGAAAAAACTGAGGATTTTCATATATGTATGTATCATAACATTGAGGATTACATAGGCTAATTGATAATATTGAATATTTTAATAAAAACTCAGATAAAATGATAGGCATACTAATGCATTTAGAATATAAAGGAAAAAAAGATTTGGAGACATTGTCTAATAAAACTGAAGATCTTCATAAAACATATGTATGATGAAATTGAGGATTACATAGTTACTGATAAAATTAAAGATTTATTTATAAAATCTATAAGATATGAAATAGGATAATTAGTAATTATAAAATAATTTATAAAATAAGTTTTTTTGAATAACGCTCTGATATAAATCTAGGCATACAAACGCATTTAGAATATAAATTAAAAATGAAGTGGAGATATTTTCTGAAAAAACTGATGATTTTCATAGAACATATGTATGATAAAATTGAGGTTTAAATAGTGTTTTTGATAAAATTGAATAAATGATTCAGAAAAACACTCAGATACAATTCTAGGTATACAAATGCATTTAGAATAAAATTGAAAAATAAGTGTAGATATTTTGTGAATATAATGACGCTTTTCATCTAACATGTTTGTGAAACTTGAGGATTACATAAAAAACTGATAATATTGACATTTATTTTGGAAATAATCAGATAAAATAATAGGCATACAAATACTTTTAAGATATAATTGAAAATGATGTGGTAACATTTTCTGAAAAAACTAAAGATTTTTTTTATGACAAATGTATCATATAATTGAGGATTACTTATGATAAGTGATAATATGTATATTTATATATATTTTTTGGAAGAACAATCAGAAACAATGCTAGGCAAAGAAATGCATTTAGAATATAATTGAAAAAGTACGTGTAGATATTTTGTGATAATAATTGAATATTTTCATCTAACCTGAGTGTGAATAAATTGAAGACTACATAAGATAATTGGTAATATTGAAGATTTTATGTATAAAAGCTCAGGTAAAATAATAGGCATCTAAAAATATTTAGGAGATAATTAAAAATGAAGTGGAAACATTTTCTCATAAAACTGAAGATTTTCAAATAACATGTTTAATAAAATTGATAATTACATAAGATAATAGAAAATATAAAAATTTTTGGAATAATCTGAGACACAATGATTGGCATACGAATGCATGTAGAATATAATTGAAAAAGGAAATGGTGACATTTTTAGATAATACTGAAGATTTTCATCTAACTTGTGTGTGATAAAAATGTTGATTATATAGGACAATTCATAATATTGAAGATTTTTTGGAAAAAATTCAGATAAAATTATAGGCATATAAATACATTTACAATATAATTGAGGAATGAAGTGGAACCATGTTAAGTTAAACTGAAGATTTTCATATAATTTCTGTATCAAAAAATTGAGGATTATGTATGATAATTGATAATATAAAAATTATTTGGAAAAACACTCAGATACAATGCTAGGCAAACAAATGCATTAAGAATATAAATGAAAATGGAAGTGGAGATATTTTCTGAGAAAATTGAATATTTTCATAAAATATATATATGATAAAATTGAGGATTATACAGGATAACAGATAATATTGAAAATTTTTTAAGCAAAAAATTCAGATAACATAATGGGCATATAATTATTTTAGGAAAAAAGTAAAAAATGAAGTGGAAAGGTTTCCTGATAAAACTGAGGAAATTCATACACATATGTATCATAACATTGAGGCTCACATAGGATAATTGATATAATATTGAATATTTTAATAAAAAATCAGATAAAATGATATGCATACAAATGCTTATAGAATACAAAGGAAAAAGGAAGTGAAGACATTGTCTGATAAAACTGAAGATTTTCATAAAACATATGTATGATGAAATTGAAGATTATATATTGTTATTAACAAAATCAAACAATTATTTATAAAAACACTCAGATATAAAATAGGACAATTTATAATTTATAAAATAATTTATAAAATATTTTTTTCAAAAATGCTCCGACACAAATATAGGCATACAATGGTCTTTAGAATATAATTGAAAATGAAGTGGAGGTATTATCTGAAAAAACTGAAGATTTATATATAACATGTGCATGATAAAATTGGGGATTACATAATTTTTTAATAAAATTTAAGATTTATTCAGAGAAACACTCAGAAACAACTGTAGGCATACAACTGCATTTAGAATATAATTGAAAAATGAGTTTAGATATTTCTGAATGTAATAAAGATTTTCTTCTCTCCTGCGTTTGAAAATTGAGGATTACATACAATAGTTGAAATATTGAAGAGTTTTTTGAAAAAAAAACTCAGATAAAATAATAGAAATACAAATAATTATAGGATAAAATTGATAAATGAAGTGGTAACTTTTTGACAAAACTGAAGATTTTCATATAACATATGTATCACAAAATTGAGGATTACATAAGATAATTTATAAAATGTTTTTTTTTTTTTTGGAAAAAAACCCTGATAAAAATTTAGAAATACAAATGAAGTTAGAATATAAATTATAAATGAAGTGGAGATATTTTCTGAAGAAGCTGAAGATTTTCATACAACATATGTATGATAAAATTGAGGATTACATAGTGTTTTGATGAAATTGAAGATTGATACACAAAACCACTCAGATACTGTTGTATTCCTTAGTTGCCTGCAGCTATTACAAACTGGATTGCTGGAACAGAAGCTGAGGGATGGATGGGAAAGGGGCGAAAAGAAGGAGGGTCAAGACAACGTTTCACTGATCAAGGCCAGAAACTTTAATGGCACCAGAACTTTTATCAGTTTGGGCAAACTCTTCTCCCCAGACTTTGGGCTGAGTTCCCATGGAAGTTGTCTAGCTTCTCTTGGAGGTCCTTCTCTTGACTGCTCCCGCAGCTGGGTGGGTCACCTGCTTAATTCAGGAATTACTAGACGTTGAGGAACAATGAACTTAACCTTCATTGAACTTCTCCACCCTAGGATAAAAATTCCTGCTTTAACCTACTTCCCTATTATGTCCTAATGGCAGATTCCTGCCTGAAGCCAGGGATTGTCCTTGACCAACGTCAAACTCAAACCATGTGTATGACTGCCCCAATATGGCTCTGTACATTTCCTCCCTTTTTTATTCATTTGAACACGAGGAGGTAGAAAACAAGTGGATAAATATCCTTCATAAGAAGGCGGGCCTTAACCAGGAGAAGAAACATTGACCTCAATTCCTCTTAAATATTGTATAACAGCATTTTCAGAGGAGGGGTAATAGGCTCCCTTATTATTTTAGGGACAGCCTCTCGACGTAAATCCCTATGCAATTAGGTGTACTTCCTGGGGACCCAGAAGCAGAAATTCACCTCCCCATGCGGTGCCTGCCTCGTATGTCTCACTGGTACCCATGTTTGTTCATAAACAAACACACATAGATCTGAGTTCAATGTGGCTCCCTTTTTGGAGATCTACTTATGTAAATTTTCAAGCCAGGGGGTCTGCAAGTGTCTTTGACACACAATCCTTCAATCCAGGTGAGCCTGGGTGGAGACAGCCAGTCTGCTTAACAAACAAGGTCAAGAGTTAAAGGTGGAATGGGATTAACTTGTTCCTGAAGTATACAATTCAGTTGCAAATTAAAAACTAAAAAGACACAAAGCTTGGCCTCTGGGGTGGGAGAGGTAGCCTTGTGTATCAAGAGATAAGCTGTTATTTCTCAGGAAAAGTGGAGACTATGTTTTAAATTAACACAGCTGGCTGAAGATTGTTAGCCATCTTCAAAATTGGAATCTTCAATATTGGACTTATTTCTAGACCTGTCTATGGTTGAGTCAGCTGATAACAATAAGGAGAAGAGTCACTATAACTCCTCCTTAGATTAATTTTTCCTAAGCTAGCTTAACAGTCTCCATGTTCTGTCTCACAAAGTCTAAAAGCTTGAAGCAAGGCAATTTATCTAACCTGGGACATTTGACAATTAAAGTAAGTCAAGAACATATACCCAATATAGCTCTTATGTTACCATGGTCTGGGCATTCAGAAAGCACAGTCATCATATCTTCTGCAGCATTCTGTGGAAAAAAACATAAGGGACATGCCTTCTTACCCAATATTAAATCAGGATCATGGCATATGTCAATAAGTGAATCCCTTCATTTCACATAGACATCAATATGCCTAATTACAGGATGTCATGTACACTTAGCAAGGAGTTCCTTGGCATCCAAATTTTAAAAAAATTCTTAAAAATATGCAAGCATAATTTAAATGATATCCACGGGAACACAATTTCCCCTCTCTTCTCTCTTGCAAGAAGATATTGTTTTATTAATTTAAGTTGGAACACTAAGTTTATACCATAACATAGGCAATAACTATGTAATTATAGAAAATAAATGTAGCATATTTAGTTACTTTTTGTTAGAGCAGTTGCAACTAGAAAGCCTAAAAATTTATCATTAGTCACATGCACATATTTTAATCTTCTAAATTAGAAATATGAGTATCATTTATAAGTAATAATTAAGTCCTCTAGGATTAACCGCATTATGTGTAATTATAGAGGACGTCAAGGACAAATCTTTATAATTTGATGTGCACAAAAATACAAAATTATTTTTGAAGCCATTATCCTTTAGATGTTATAAATAATATGCTTTTACATCCGATTGTTTCTATATAGCCTGTCTGGGATACAAATTTTATGTGCCTTGCCTTAAAGAGTCTTGTCCAGGCAGCTTTTTAAAAGATTAATTATATCATTTAGAGAACATATCCTTTGTTTTTTGAAATTTGAATTACATTTGCATAAACTGTAAAAATTAAGAATTAGCAGTATTAAAAATGGACCAATTTTAAGCAATTGTAAACCACGAGCTGTATATATATAAATATATAAATATATATTATATGTAATATATATATGTATATTTCCTATTATTAAAACTTGATTCTTAATATCTCAATATCTCAAAAATAGCTGCTATAGTATTTGTGAAGAAGGAGGGAAAAACTTAATGGAACATGTGTTCTGATGGTAACAAATTATCTTTTGGATAACAATTATTAATTTTGCCCTAAAGGGCTTGCCATGTAATAGATCAACCATTAATAATCTGATTGCTGCTTGAATCAAAGAACAAACATTTTCTACCTTGAAAACAGAGGTTTATGACCTCCTGTAACAAGCTTAAGATAAGGTTAATAGAGGATAAAGCTAATCAATATATCCTAACAACCTTTAAAATCATTCACTTAAAAAATTTAAAGCCCATATTTAGGAGCAAAGGCCTGTACCAAACATTTCTTGAACATCATACATTGAAGAATTTAAGATCCTAGCTTCTTGTATTGAAACAGAGACAAAACATTTTTTTTCTCACACGAGGTAAGGCTCTTATTAGCCACCCCTTGAGGCAAAAACCTTCTAATGAAATTGCTTTATTGTTTCTTTAAAGTTAGAAACAAATGCTTTTATAATTATCAGAATGTTAAGCAAAAAAACAACCCTTTGAATCTAAAATAATTTTGTAGGGAGTAGACAGGGAAAATGTTAATGCCTTTATAGCCTTATTGACCTTTCTTAGATTTGAACTGCATTCTAAACTACACCTGGATAATTCTGTCAAGAATGTTGTTTTAGCCAAAAACTCCCTAGGTGGGGCCTATAAGGCAGAAACAGTTTCTCACAAGCTTCCTCACTAGCTTTCACTGAGGCAGCTCTAAGTTTTGCATTAACTTAAATGTAACTTTTTTTTGAATCTGCCCTAGGATCCACCTTGAGACCTTGGCAAGGACATTGTATGAGGTTACTCAAATGTAAATATCTTCTAATCTGAGCCTTTTATCTAAGACCAGACCCAAAACTACCTGCCCTGCAAGGACATTTTGAGGATTAAATAACAAAAGGAACCTGTAATTTCATAGTCAAAGGAACCTGCTTGATATCAAATACATTTCCACTGAGATCTCCTTTTCAATCTTGGAGGGTTAAATGTTCCTTCTACCATTGTAGCCAATAAACTTGTGGAAAGTGGCAATGGGCCTATAATGGTCACAGCTGTATCACTCTTAAAATTATCTTAATTACAAAATATGTTAAGAATTGTGAGCCTGCAAACTGAATACTGCAGCCAATGACACACTGGCAATTTTTATTGTGACACAATTTTTCCTTGCATTAGAGCACAACTGCAATTTTGGAAGCAAATCCCAACTTTAAACACTCTATTTTCCTTAAAATCAATAGCAAACACATTATTTTACAACACAAGATGTGTCTGCCAGTGTAACTTATTAAAGAGACATTATTTCAAATCTTAATCTTCATTAAGTCCAATCTCCAGGCCAAGATTCACACAAAACACCATGCTAATTTAGAAGCATCTTAAAGGCCAGTATTTCCTGGGTTGCGTCATGCCACATGTTGTTTAAAAATGGTGACTACCCTAAACTACCAGCTTTAACCTAACTTTTTGTTAATAACATACCTTTTAAATCATGCCTAATGACTTAAAAGCCAAACTCTATATAGTCAAGACATGTAAAATGTACTGTTAAGACCAATTATGAACAAGAACAAAGCATGAGTTGTGTTAGGCCACATGTAGCTAGTTAAGGTGGCTCCAATACTGAATCACCAGTTTTAAACTAACCCTTTCTTAATAACACTATACCTTTTAAATAATAACCAGTTATGTTATAACTCTTTAGTCAAGATATGTAAAACCTTATACCGTTAAGACCAATTAGAAACAAGTATAAAGCGATTAGACAAATTTCATGTGTTAAACCAAAGTTTTCCCAAACCTTGAGGCTTCTGGTCTTTTAAAAGCGGCTTTTTCCTCAGCCATGTTTGCCTCTTATGTGAGTGAGTTGCGCTGCTGCGGCACACAAACTGCAGCTGGCTTAAGAGTTTGCCAGCAGATGAAATCCTTACCAATTTTTCTTTTTAACAAGTAACAAACAGTCATTCACACAAAAACACAGAGAGGACATAAACGTACACATAGACAAACAGTCAGTGCACCAGGACAAACATCACAGAAAGATACACAGAAAGAAAAGTGCGCTTGTTATTAAGCAATTGCACCCATTTTTCTCTTTAAAGCAGCTCTTTAGAGGAGGCTGCGGACCTATTCCTATATTTAAAACCCTTTTCTTTTTTGCCTGAATCAGCTCTTATGGGCTTTGGACAAATGCCTACCCAAATTCCTTCCCCATATTCCACTGTCTGCCTCCTAAGCGAGTTCAGCACTGGGTCCATACTGCCTCTCTTAGTCCATATCCTCTAGCTCACTGTGCAGGATACCGTCTTTTCCTTTTTCTGTTTTCCCGCAAAGCTTCGCCAAGATATCATCACCTCAGGAAGCGTTCCTGTATCCATCCCTCGCGTTGGGCGCCACTCTGTTGTATTCCTTAGCTGCCTGCAGCTATTATGAACCAGGTTGCTGGAAGAGAAGCTGAGGGATAGATAGGGAAAGGGTGAAAAGAAGGAGGGCCAAGACAACATTTCACTGATCAAGGCCAGAAACTTTAATGGCGCCAGACCTTTTATCAGTTTGGGCAAACCCTTCCACCCAGACTTTGGGCTGAGTTCCTGTGGAAGTTGTCTAGCTTCTCTTGGAGGTCCTTGTCTTGATGCTCCGGCAGCTGGGTGGGTCACCTGTTTAATTCAGGAATTCCTAGACATGGAGGAACAATGAACTTAACATTCACTGAACTTCTCCACCCTAGGATAAAAATTCCTGCTTTAACCTACTTCCCTATTATGTGCTAATGGCAGATTCCCAGAAGCTAATAGGAAAAACTGGGGAAGACCCTTGAGGAAATAGGCACAGGGGGAATATTCCAGAACAGAACACAAATAGCATATGCTCTAAGATCACGCATTGACAAATGGGACCTCATAAAATTACAAAGTTTCTGTAAAGCAAAAGACACCATCAAATGGACAAATCACCAACCAACAAATTGGGAAAAGATCTTCACCAACCCTAAATCAGATAGAGGGCTCATATCCAATATATACAAAGAACTCAAGAAGTTAGACCGCAGAAAACCAAATAACCCTATTAAAAAATGGGGTACAGAGTTAAACAAAGAATTCTCACCTGAAGAACTTCGGATGGTGGAGAAACAGCTTAAAAAATGCTCAGCCACATTAATCATCAGGGAAACGCAAATCAAAACAACCCTGAGATTTCACCTTACACCAGTCAGAATGGCTAAGATTAAAAACTCAGGAGACAGCATTGGTTGGCAAGGATGTGGAGAAAGAGGAACACTCCTCCACTGCTGGTGGGTTTGCAAATTGGTACAACAACTCTGGAAATCAGTCTGTCGTTTTCTCAGAAAGCTGGACATGTCACATGCAAAAGATCATGCTATACCACTTCTGGGCTTGTACCCAGAGGATTCCCCAGCATGTAATAAGGATATATGCTCTACTATGTTCATAAAAGCCCTATTTATAATAGCAAGAAGCTGGAAAGGACCCAGGTATCCCTCAACAGAAGAATGGATGCAAAAAATGTGGTATATATAAACAATGGAATCATTAGAAACAATGAATTCATGAAATTCTTAGGCAAATGAATGGAGCTGGAGAACATTATTCTAAGTGAGGTAACCCAGTCTCAAAAGATGAATCATGGTATGCTCTCACTAATAAGTGGGTAATAGCCTAGAAAACTGGAATACCCAAAATATAATCCACATATCAAATGAGGTACAAGATGAATGGAGGAGTGGACCCTGGTTCTGGAAAGACTCAGTGTAGCAGTATAAGGCAAAACCAGAACAGGGAAGTGGGAAGGGGTGGTGGGGAGAACAGGGGGAGAGAAGGGGCCTTATGTGACTTTAGGGGAGTGGGGGACCAGAAAAGGGGAAATCATTTGAAATGGAAATAAAAAATATATCGAATAACATTAAAAAAGAATGTAAATGAAAACGGAACTGGAAACATTTTCTGAGAAAACTAAAGATTTTCTTAAAACATATGTATGGTAAAATTGAAGATTTTACAGGATAACTGATAATATTGAAGATTTTTTGGAGAAAATTCAGATAATATAATAGGCATATAATTATATTTAAGATATAAATGAAAAATGAAATGGAAACCTTTTCTGATAAAACTGAGGATTTTCATATACATATCATCATAACATTGACGATTACATAGGATAATTGCTAATATTGAATATTTATAATAAAAACTCAGGTAAAATGATAGGCATACAAATTCATTTAGAATATAAAGGAAAAGGGAAGTGGAGACATTGTCTGATAAAACTGAAGATTTTCATATAACATATGTATGATGAAATTGAGAATTACATAGTGTTATTGATAAAATCGGATATTTATTTATCGAAACACTCAGATATAAAATAGGATAATTTATATTTTATGAAATGATACATAAAATAATTTTAAAAAAATGCCCTGATATAAATCTAGGCATACGAATGGATTTAGAATATAAATGAAAAATGAAGTGGAGGTATATCTGCAAAAAAGAAGATTTTCATTCAACATACGTATGATAAAATTGAAGATTACATAGTGTTTTTGACAAAATTGAAGATTTATTCAGAAAAACACTCAAATACAATTCTAGGCATACAAAAATTTACAATATAATGGACAAAGAAGTGTCGGTATTTTTTGAATATACTGAAGATTTTTATCTAACCTGTGTGTGAGAAAATTGACGATTACATAGGTTAATTTATAATATTGAAGATATTTTGGAAAAAATTCAGATAAATAATAGGCATATAAATCTTTTAGAATATAATTTAAAAATGAAGTAGAAACATTTCATGATAAAACTGAAGATTGTCATTTAACATATGTATCACAAAGTTGTGCATTACATAGGATAATTTATGAAATAAATTTTTTGGAAAAATACTGAAAAAATCAAGGCATACAAATTAGAATATAAATTAAAAATGAAGTGGAGATATTTCCTGAAGAAATGAAGATTTTGATATAACATATGTATGATAAAATTGAGGACTAAATAGTGTTTTTGATAAAATTGAAGATTGATACAGAAAAACACTCAAATACAATTCTAGCCATACAAATGCATTTAGAATATAATTGAAAAATGAGTTCAAATATTCTTGAATATAACAATGATTTTCATCGATCCTGTGTGTGAAAATTGAGGATTACATAGAATAGTGGATAATATTGAAAGTTTTTTTGAAAAAAAACTCAGATTAAATAATAGGCATACAAATACTTTTAGGATAAAATTGATAAATGAAGTGGTAACATTTTCTGATAAAACTGAAGATTTTCATATAACATAGGTATCACAAAATTGAGGATTACATAGGATAATATATAAAATAATTTTTTTTGGAAAAAAACTCAGATACAATGATAGGCATACTAACGCATTTAGAATATAAATGAAAAAGGGAGTGGAGATATTTTCTGAAGAAACTGAAGATTTTCATAGAAAATATGTAGGAACGTTACTAACAGAAATCAAGGCAATATGGCATCATCTGAACCCAATACTTCTTTAATAGCAAGTCCTGGATACCCCAACACCCCAGAAAAGCAAAATTTGGATGTAAAATCACTGGTTGTGATGTTGTTACAAAACCCATGAAGGAAATAAATAAATCTATTAAAGAAATTCAGGAGAAAAATGATCAAAAGTTAGAAGCCCTTACAAAGGAAACACAACAATCACTTAAAGAAATTCAGGAGAATATGGATCAAACGACAGTAGAAAAAAAGGAGGAAATGCAAAAATCACTTTAAAAAGTACAGGAGAAATTTGATCAACAGGCAGAAGTCATGAAAGAAGAAACACAAAAATCTCTCAAAGAATTACAGGAAAGCACAAACAAGCAAGTGAAGGAACTGAGCAAAAACATCCAGGATCTAAGAACAAAAGTAGAAACAACTAAGAAATCGCAAAGGGAGACAACGTTGGAGATAGAAAACCGTGGGAAGAAACCAGGGACCATAGATGAAAATATCAACAACAGAATACAAAAGATAGAAGAACAAATCTCAGATGCCGAAGATACCATAGAAACCATGGACTCAACGGTCAAAGAAAATGCAAAATGCAAAAAGTTTGTAACCCAGAATATCCAGGAAAGCCAGGAAACATTGACAAGGCCAAAACTAAGGATTATAGGCATAGATGAAAGCAAAGATTTACAACTTGAAGGGCCAGCAAATATCTTCAATAAAATTATGGAAGAAAAATTTCCTAATCTAAAGAGAGAGATGTCCATGAATATACAAGAAGCCTACAGAACTCCAAACAGACTGGACCAGAACAGAAATACATCCCGTCACATAATAATCAAAACCCCAAATGTACCAAACAAGGAAAGAATATTAAAGGCAGTAAGAGAAAGAGGCAAGTAACATATAAAGGAAGACCTATCAGAATCACAGCAGATTTCTCACCAGAAACAATGAAAGCTAGAAGATCATGGACAGATCTCATGCAGACTCTAAGAGAACACAAATGCCAGCCAAAACTTGTATACCCAGCAAAACTCTCAATCACCATCGTTGGGGAAACCAAGATATTCCATGACAAAACCAAGTTCAGCCAATACCTTACCACAAACCCAGCCCTACAAAGGATAATAGTAGGAAAACACCAATACAAGGAGGGAAACTTCACCCTGGAAAATGCAAGATAGTAACCTTCTTTCATCAAACCCAAAAGACGATAACCAATCAAATGTAAAAGATAACAAGAAACATGACAGGAAGTAATAATCACTATACATTAATATCTCTTAATATCAATGGACTCAATTCCCCCATAAAAAAACATAGACTAACAGACTGGATACGTAAACAGGATCCCACATTTTGGTGCAGACAGGAAACACACCTCAGTCTCAAAGAAAACACTATCTTAGAGTAAAAGGCTGGAAGACAATTTTACAAGCAAATGGTCTCAGGAAATAAGCCGGAGTAGCCAATCTAGTATCAGATAAAATTGACTTTCAACCTAAAGTGATCAAAGGAGACACTGAGGGACACTTCTTGCTGGTCAAATGAAAAACACACCAAGAAGAACTCTCAGTCCTGAACATCTATGCTCCAAATGAAAAGGCACTCTCATTCATAAAAGAAACTCTACTAAAGCTCAAAGCACACATTGCACCTAACACAATAATTGTGGGTGACTTCAACACTCCACTCTCCTCAATGGACCGATCAGGAAAACAGAAACTAAACAAGGACACAGTGAAACTAATTGAAGATTTTGGCCAATTAGAGTTAACAGATATATAGAGAACATTTCACACTAAAGCAAAAGAATATACCCTTTTCTCAGCACCTCATGGTACCTTCTCCAAAGTCGATCATATAATTGGTCACAAGACATACCTTAACAAATATAAGAAGATCGAAATAATCCCATGCTTCCTATCAAATCACTATGGAGTAAAAGTGGTCTTCAATAGCAACAAAAACAAGAGAAATCCCACATATACATGGAAACTGAACAATACTCTACTCAATGATACCTTGACCAAGGAAGAAATAAGGAAAGAAATCAAAGACTTTTTAGAATTTAATGAAAATGAAGACACAACATACCCAAATCTATAGGACACAATGAAAGCAGTGCTACGAAGAAAACTCATAGCCCTGATGGCTTCCAAAAAGAAAATGGAGAGAGCATACACTAGCAGCTTAATGACACACCTGAAAGCCCTGGAGCAGAAAGAAGCTAATTCACCCAGGAGCAGTAGAAGGAAGGAAATCATCAAACTCAGGGCTGAAATCAATCAAGTAGAAACTAAAAGAACCATACAAAGAATCAACGAATCCAGGAGCTGGTTCTTTGAGAAAATCAACAAGATAGATAAACGCTTAGCCAGACTAAACAAACGGCACAGAGACAGTATCCAGATTAACAAAATTTGAAATGAAAAGTGAGATATAACAACAGAAACTGAGGGAATTCAAAAGATCATAAGATCTTACTACCAAAGCCTATACTCAACACAACTGGAGAATCTGGAGGAAATGGACAATTTCCTAGACAGATACCAAACACCAAAATTAAATCAGTATCAATTAGATCATCTAAACAGGCCCATAACCCCTAAAGAAATAAAAGGGGTCATAGAAAGTCTCCCAACCAAAAGAAGCATGGGACCAGATGGCTTCAGTGCAGAATTCTATCAGACGATCAAAGAAGACCTAATACCAATAGTCTTCAAACTGTTCCACAAAATAGAAACAGAAGGAACACTACACAACTTGTTCTACGAAGCCACAGTTACACTGATACCAAAACCACACAAAGATCCAACAAAGAAAAAGAACTTCAGGCCAATTTCCCTTATGAATATCGATGCAAAAATACTCAATAAAATTCTTGCCAACCGAACTGAAGAACACATCAAAATGATCATCAACCACGATCAAGTGGGCTTCTTCCCAGGGATGCAGGGATGGTTCAATATACGGAAATCCATCAATGCAATCTACTACATAAACAAACTCAAAGAAAAAGAAGCATATGATCATCTCATTAGATGCAGAAAAAGCATTTGACAAAATTCAGCATCCTTTCATGCTAAAAGTCTTGTAAAGAACAGGAATTCAAGGCCCGTACCTAAACATCATTAAAGCAATATACAGCAAACCGGTAGCCAGCATCAAACTAAATGGATAGAAACTTGAAACAATCCCACTAAAATCAGGGACTAGACAGGCTGTCCTCTCTCTCCACATCTTTTCAATATTGTACTTGAAGTTCTAGCTAGAGCAATTAGACAACATAAGTAGGTCAAGGGGATACAAATTGGAAAGGAAGAACTCAAATTGTCACTATTACAAATGACATGTTAGTCTACTTAAGTGACCCGAAAACCTCCACCAGAGAACTCCTACAGCTGATAAACAACTTCAGCATAGTGGCTGGTTATAAAAGCAACTCAAGCAAATCAGTTGCCTTCCTATACTCAAAGGATAAGCAGGCTGAGAAAGAAGTTAGGGAAATGACACAGTTCACAATAGCCACAAACATTCCAAACAAGTGAAAGATCTATACGACAAGAACTTCAGGTCTCTGAAGAAGGAAATCCAAGAAGACCTCAGAAAATGGAAAAATCTGCCATGCTTGTGGATCGTCAGGATTAATATACTTAAAATGGCCATCTTGCCCAAAGCGATCTACAGATTCAAGGCAATCCCCATCAAAATTCCAACTTAGTCATTCACAGAGTTAGAAAAAGCAATTGTCAAGTTCATCTGGAATAAAAAAAGAGCCATGATAGCTAAAACTATTCTCAATAACAAAAGAAATTCTGGGGGAATCAGTATCCCTGACTTCAAAGAGCAAGAGTGTTAAAAACTGCATGGTCTTGGCACAGTGACAGACATGTGGACCAACGAAATAGAATTGAAGATCCAGAAATGAATCCAAACACCTATGGTCACTTGATCTTCTACAAGGAGCCGAAAACATCCAGAGGGAAAAAGATAGTCTTTTCAACAAATGGCAGTGGTTCAATTCGAGGTCAGCATGCAGAAGAATGCGAATTGATCCATTCTTATCTCAATGTACTAAACTTCACTCCAAGTGGATCAAGGACCTCCATGAAAAACCAGACACACTGAAACTAATAGAAAAGAAACTGGGGAAGACCCTTGAGGACCTGAGCACAGGGGAAAATTTACTGAACAGATCACCAATAGCTTATGCTCTAAGATCAAGAATTGACAAATGGGACCTCAGAAAATTACAAAGTTTCTATAAGGCAAAGGACACTGTTAAAAGGACAAAATGGCAACCATCAAATTGGGAAAGGATATTTACCAACCCTACTTCTGATAGAGGGCTAATATCCAATATATACAAAGAACTCAAGAAGTTAGACACCAGGGGACCAAAAATACCCTATTAAAAACAGGGTACAGATCTAAACAAAGAATTTTCACCTGAAGAAATTCGGATGGCCCAGAGGCACCTTAAGAAGTGCTCAACATCATTAGTCATTAGGGAAATGCAAATCAAAACAACCCTGAGATTTCACCTTACACCAGTCAGAATGGCTAATGTCAAAAACTCAGGAGACAGCAGGTGTTGGCGAGGATGTGGAGAAAGAGGAACACTCCTCCACTGCTGGTGGGGCTCTAAGATGGTACAATGACTTTGGAAATCAGTTTGTCAATTCCTCAGAAAACTGGACATGACACTTCCAGAGGACCTTGCTATACCTCTCCTGGGCATATACCCAAAGGACTCCCCGGCATGCAATAAAGACACATGCTCCATTATGTTCATAGCACCCTTATTTATAATAGCCAGAAGCTGGAAAGAACCCAGATGTCCCTCAAAGGAGGAATGGATACAGAAAATGTGGTATATTTACACAATGAAATATTACTTAGCAATTAGAAACAATGAATTCACAAAATTTTTAGGCAAATGTTTTGATCTGAAAAATATCATCCTAAGTGAGGTAACCCAATCACAAAAGAATTCACATGGAATGCAATACCTGATAAGGGGATATTAATTAGCCCAGAAGCTCTGAATACCCAAGGCACAAATCGCATAACAAATGACTTCCATGAAGAAGTATGGAGAGGGTCCTGATTCTGGAAAGGATTGATCTAGAATTGGAGGGGAATATAAGGACAGAGAAAAAGGAGGGAGGTGATTGGAGAATGGATGGAGAGAAGGTTTATGGGACATATGGTGAGGGGGGATCTGGGAAAGGGGAAATCAGTTGGAATGTAAACAAAGAATATAGAAAATAAAATTATTTAAAAAAGAAAAAGAAAAAGGAAGTGGCGACATTATTAGATAATACTGATGATTTACACCTAAATCGTGTGTGATAAAATTGTGGATTATATAGGACAGTTCATAATATTGAAGATGTTTTGGAAAAAATTCAAATAAAATTATAGGCATATAAATACATTTAAGGATATAATTGTTAAATGAAATGGAAATATTTTCTGATAAAACTGAAGATTTTCATACAACATATATTTTTATTCATGATAAAATTGAGGATTATATAGTTGTTTTGCTAAAATTGTAGATTTATTGAGAAAAACTTTCAGATAAAATTCTCGGCAAACAAATGCATTTAGAATATAATTGAAAAAATAAGTATAGGTATTTTTGAATATAATGAAGATTTTCATCTATCCTGTGTGTAAAAATTGAGGATTATATCGAATAGTTGATAATATTAAACTTTTTTTTAAAAAAACTCAGATAAAAGAATAGGCATAATAATACCTGTAGGATATGATTGATAAATGAAGTAGTAACATTTTCTGATAAAACTGAAGAGTTTCTTAAAACATACTTATCACAAAAATGAAGATTACATAATTTATAAAATAATTTTTTGGAAAAACACTCTGAATCAAATATAGGCATCCAAATGCATTTAGAATATGAACGAAAAATGAAGTGGAGGTATTATCTGAAGAAACTGAAGATTTTTATACAACTTATGTATGATAAAGTTGAGGATTACATAGTGTTTTTGATAAAATTGAAGATTTTTTTCAGAAAAATACTCAGAAACTATTCTAGGCATACAAATGCATTTAGAATATAATTGAAAAATAAGTTTAGTTATTTTAGAATATAATTAAGATTTTCATCTATGCTATTTGTGAAAATTGAGGATTACATTGAATAATTGATAATATTGAAGTTTTTTTTGAAAAAACCCAGATAAAATAATAGGCATATAAATACTTTTAGGATATAATTGATAAATGTAGTGGTAACATTTCGTGATAAAACTGAAGATTTTCATATAATAGATGAATCACAAAATTGAGTATCACATATGGTAATTTATAAAATTTTGGAAAAACATTCTTATACAAATCTAGGCATATAAATTCATTTAGAATATAAATGAAAAATTAAGAGGAGATATTTTTGAAGAAACTGAAGATTTTCATACAACACATGCATGAGAAAATTGAGGATGAAATAGTGTTTTTGAATAAAATTTTAGATTTATTCAGAAAAACACTCAGATACAATTCTAGGCATAGAAATGCATTTAGAATAAAATCAAAAATGAAGTGTAGAATTTTTAATATAACCAAGCTTTTCATCTCACATCTTTTTCAAAATTGAGGATTACATAGAATAATTGATGATATTGAAGATTTTTTGGAAAAAATCTCAGATAAAATAATAGGCATATAAATACTTTTAGGATATAATTGAAAAATCAATGGTCGCATATTCTGATAAAACTGAAGATTTTTAAATGAAAATAAAGTATCATAAAATTGAGGATTACATAGAATAAGTGATAATATAAATATTTTTGGAAAAAAAACTCAGATACAATGCTAGGCATAGAAATGCATTTAGAATATTATTAAAAGTGTAAGTGTAGATATTTTGTTATAATACTGAACAATTTCATCTAAACTGAGTGTGAAAAAATTGAAGACTACATAGGATAATTGATAATATTGAAGATTTTTTGAAAAAAACTCAGATAAAATAATGGGCTTATGAATATATTTAGGAGATAATTAAAATGAAGTGGAAACATTTTCTGATAAAAACGAAGATTTTCATATAATAAATTTCATAAAATTGATGATTACATAAGATAATAGATAATATAAATTTTTTTGGAAGAAACTCAGATACAATGGTTGGCATATGAAAAAATGTAGAATATAATTTTATTTCTAGCAAAGTATGTAATATTTTCTACCAATATGCTTATTTTATTTTCTGATTTTTTTCCAAAAAAATCTTCAATATTATCAGTTATCCTGTATAATACTCAATTTTATCATACATATGTTTTATGAAAATCTTGTTTTTTTCAGAAAATGTCTCAACTACCGTTTTCATTTATATTCTAAATGAATTAGTTTTCCTAGCATTTTATCTGAATGTTTTTCAAAAAATTTTTATATTATTAATAATTCTACATAATCCTCAATTTTTTGATAGATAAATTATGTGAAAATCTTCAGTTTTAACAGAAAATGTTTCCACTTCATTTATCAATTAAATCATAAATCTATTTATATGCGTATTATTTTATCTGAATTTTTCCAAAAAATCTTCAATATTATGAAATGTCCTATATAATCCACAATTTTATCACAAAACAATTTAGATGTAAATCTTTATTATTATCTAAAATATCACCACTTCTTTTTTCAAGTATCTTCTACATGCTTTCATATGCCTATCATAGTATCTCAGTTTCTCTCAAAAATTTTATATTATCTATTATCTTATGTAATCGTCAATTTTATGAAACATGTTATATTAAAATCTTCCGTTTTATCAGAAAATGTTTCCATTTCATTTTCAATTACCTCCTAAAATTTTTATATGCCTGTTATTTTATTTGCAATTCTTTCCAAAAAAGCATCAATATTAACAATTATCCTATGTAATCCTCAATTTTCTCAAACTCAGGTTAGATGAAAATCTTCAGAATATTCAAAATATATCTACATTTCTTTTTCAATTATATTCTAAATGCTTTTGTATGCTTAGAATTGCATCTGAGTGTTTTTCTGAATAAATCTTCAATTTTATGAAAAACACTGTGTAATCCTCAATTTTATTATCCATATGTTGTATGAAAATATTCAGTTTTTCAGAAAATATCTGCACTTCATTTTTCATTTATATTCTATATGCATTTGTATGCCTAGATTTTTATCAGTGTTTTTCCAAAAAAAAAAAATTTATAAATTATCCTATGTAATCCTCAATTTTGTGATACATATGTTATATGAAAATATTCATTCAGTTTTACCATAAAACGTTACCACTTAATTTCTCAATTATATCCTCAAATTATTTGTATGCCTATTATTTTATCTGAGATTTTTCCCCCAAAATACAATATTATCAATTATTCTATGTAATCCACAATTTTATCACAGAGAATAGATGAAAATCTTCATTATATTCAAAAATATCTACACTTCTTTTGTAAATTATAATATAAATGCATTTCTATGCCTAGATTATTTCTGAGTGTTTTTCTCAATAAAACTTCAATTTTATCAAAAACACTATATAATCCTCTATTTTATCATACATATTTTATATGAAAATTTTCAGGTTTTTCATATAATACCTCCACTTCATTTTTCATTCATATACTAAATGCATTTGTATGCCTAGGTTTGTATCAGACTGTTTTATAAACATTTTATTTTAAATATTATTCTCTATAATCCTCAATTTTGTGATACATCTGTTATATGAAATTTAACAACTTATCAACTATTTATCAACTATTCTATGTAATCCTCAATTTTCACACACAGGATAGATGAAAATCTTCATTATTTTCAAAAATATTTATACTTATATTTCAATTCTTGTATAAATGCAATTGTATGCCAAGAATTATATCTGAGTTTTTTCTGCATAAATCTTAAATTTTATCTAAAACACTACATCATCTTCAATTTTATCATGCATATGTTGTATGAAAATCTTCAGTTTATTCAGATAACTCCACTTCATTTTTCATTTATATTCTAAATGCATTTGTATGCCTAGATTTGTAGCAGAGCATTTTTCAAAAAATTTATAAGTTAATTTATCAATTATAAATTTTCCTTTTTTATATCTGAGTGTTTTTATAAATAATTCTTCGATTTTATCAATAACACTATGTAATCCTCAATTTCATCATACATATATATTATGAAAATCTTCAGTTTTATCAGAAAATATCTCCACTTTGTTTTCCTTTATAATGTAAATGTATTTTATGCCTATCATTTTATCTGAG
Source organism: Apodemus sylvaticus (assembly GCF_947179515.1). Taxonomy (NCBI): domain Eukaryota; kingdom Metazoa; phylum Chordata; class Mammalia; order Rodentia; family Muridae; genus Apodemus; species Apodemus sylvaticus. The sequence goes on along the minus strand of NC_067484.1, from coordinate 96,505,700 downwards.
TTTTCACTAAAAATATTCAACATTATAAATTTTCCTATGTAATCCTAAATTTTATGATGCATATGCATATGAATATCCTCAGTTTTATCCAAAAATGTTTCCAGTTCATTGTTCAAATATATCGTAAAAGTAATTATATGCCTATTATATTACCAGAATTTTTCCAAAAATCTTCAATATTATCAGTTATCCTGTATTATGCTCAATTTTTTCATAAATATTTTTAATGAAAATCAACAGTTTTCTCATAAAATGTCTCTCCTTCTCTTTTCATTTATGTTCTTAATGCGTTTGTAAGCCTAGCATTGCATCTGAGTGTTTTTCCAAATAATTTTTATATTATCAATAATCCTATGTAATCTTAAATTTTTTCAGACATATATTATATGAATATCTTCAGTTTTATCAGAATATGTTTCCACTTCATTTTCCAATTGTATCTTAAATGTATATATAAGCCTATTATTTTATCTAATTTTTTTCCTACAATTCTTCAATAGTATCAGTTATCCCATGTAATACTCAATTTTATCACACACAGGTTAGATGAAAATCTTCAGTTTTATCAGAAAATGTCTACACTCTTATTTCAATTATATTTTAAATGCATTTGTATGCCTAGCATTGTATTTGATTTTTTCCAAACAAATCTTCAACTTTATCAATAACTGCATGTAATCCTCAACTTTACATATTTACGTTGTATGAAAACATTCTGTTCATTCAGAAAATATCTCCACTTCTTTTTTTATTTATATTCTAAATCCATTAGTATGCCTATCATTGTATCTGAGTTTTTTCAAAAAAATATTTGAATTATCAATTACCCTATATAATCCTCAATATTATGATACATATATTATATGAAAATCTTCAGTTTTATCAGAAAATGTTACCACTTCATTTTTCAATTATATCCTCAAAGATTTTGTATAGCTATTATTTTATCTGATATTTTTCCAGAAAAAAACTTTAATATTATCAATTATTCTATGTAATCCTCAATTTTCATAAACAGGTTAAATGAATATCATCAATATATTCAAAAATATCTACAATTATTTTTCAGTTATATTCTTTTTTGTTTTTTTATTCAACATAAATTTTATTTACAATTATTTTTTTAATATTTTTATTTTCTATATTCTTGGTTTACATTCCAAATGATTTCCCCTTTCTCAGATCTCCCCTCCCCATATGTCCCATAAACCTTCTTTTCTCCATCCCTTCTCCAATCACCTCCCTCCTTTTTCTCTGTCCGTATATTCCCTTCCAATGCTAGCTCAATCCTTTCCAGGATCAGGACCCTCTCCATACTTCTTCATGGGAGTCATTTGTTATGCAATTTGAAAGGGGTCTTTTCCCTAATTTGTTTCTCAGCCTGCTTATCCTTTGAGAATAGGAAGGCTACTGATTTGCTTGAGTTGATTTTATAACCTGCCACTTTGCTGAAGTTGTTTATCAGCTGTAGGAGTTCTCTAGTGGAGTTTTTTGGGTCACTTAGGTAGACTATCATATCATCTGCAAATAATGATAGTTTGACTTCTTCCTTTCCAATTTGCATCTTTTTGACCTCCTTATGTTATCTAATTGCGCCAGCTAGTACCTCAAGTACAATATTGAAAAGATGAGGAGAAAGGGGCCAGCCCTGTCTAGTCCCTGATTTTAGTGGGATTGCTTCAAGTTTCTCTCCATTTAGTTTGATGCTGGCTACCAGTTTGCTCTATTTTGCTTTTACTATGTTTAGGTATGGGCCTTGAATTCCTGTTCTTTCCAAGACTTTAAAGCATGAAAGGATGCTGAAGTTTGTCAAATGCTTTTTCAGCATCCAATGAAATGACCATGTGGTTTTTTTCTTTGAATTTGTTTATGTAGTGGATTGCATTGATGGATTTCCGGATATTGAACCAACCCTGCATCCCTGGGATAAAGCCTACTTGTTCTTGGTGGATGATTGTTTTTATGTGTTCTTAGATTCGGTTCGCAAGAATTTTATTGAGTATTTTTGCATTGATGTTCATAAGGGAAATTGGTCTGAAGTTCTCTTTCTTTGTTGGATCTATGTGTGGTTTTGGTATCAGCATAATTGTGGCTTCGTAGAAGGAATTGGGTAGTGCTCCTTCTGTTTCTATTCTGTGGAATAATTTGAAGAGTATTGGTGTTAGATCTTCTTTGAAGGTCTGATAGAATTTTCTCCTAAATGTATTTATGTGCCTATTATTTTATCTGAGTTGTTTTCCAAAAAAATCTTCAATATTATCAATTATCCCATGTAATCTTCAATTTTCTCAGACACAGAGTAGATGAAAATCTTCAGTATATTCAGAAAATGTTTCCACTTCATTTTTCAATTATATCCTAAATGTAATTATGTCTATTAAATTATCTGAATTTTTTCAAAAAAATCTTTGATATTATCATTTATCCTGTATAATCCTCAATATTATCATACATGTGTTTTATAAAAATCTTCAGTTTTTTAAGAAAATGTCTCCACTTCCATTTTCATTTATATTCTTAATGCATTTGTATGCCTAGCATTGTATCTGTGTCTTTTTCCAAATAATTTTATATTATCAAAAATCCTATGTTAACCTCAATTTTATGATATATAAGTTATATGAAAACCTTCAGTTTTATCAGAAAATATTTCCACTTCATTTATCAATTATATCATAAAAGTATTTATATGCCTATTATTTCAACTGATTTTTTTCTAAAAAATCTTCAATATTATGAACTGTCCTATATAATCCACAATACTATCACACACAAGTTAGATGTAAATCTTCAGTATTATCTAAAAATGTCACCAACTCCTTTTTCAATTATATTCTATATGCATTCGTATGCCTATCATTGTATCTGAGTTTCTTACAAAAAAATTTATATTAGCTATTATCTTATGTAATCATCAAATTTATGAAACAGGTTACATGAAAATCTTCAGTTTTTTCTGAAAATATTTCCACTTTATTTTAATTATTTCCTAAATGTATTTATATGCCCATTATTTTATGAGTTTTTTCCAAAAAATGTTCAGTATTATCAATTATCATATGTAGTCTTCAATTTTTTCACACTCAGGTTAGATGAAAATCTTCAGTATTATCATAAAATGTCTACACTTACTTTTCAATTATATTCTACATGCATTTTTATGCCTAGCATTGTATCTGAGTGTTTTTCTAAAAAATATTTTTATTATCACTTATCCTATGTAATCCTCATTTTTATGATGTATTTGACAGTTAAAAACTTCAGTTTTAACAGAAAATGTTACCACTTCATTTTTCAATTATATCATAAAAGTATTTGTATGCATATTATTTTTATCTGAATTTTTCCAAAAAAGGTCCAATATCATTAATTATTCTATGTAATCCTCAATTTTCACAAACATGTTACATGGAAAGTTTCATTATATTCAAAAATATCTACACTTCTTTTTCAATTTTATTCTAAATGCATTTGTATGTCTAGAATTGTATCTGAGTCATTGTCTGACTCATTCTTCAATATTTTAAAAATTACTATGTAATCCACAATTTTATTATACATTTGTACTATGAAAATCTTCAGTTATATCAGAAAATCTCTCCACTTCATTTTCATTTATATTCTAAATTCATTTGTATGCTTAAATTTGTATCAGAGTGTTTTTCAATAAAAATTATTTTGTAAATTATCCTATGTAATGCATACTTTTGTAAAACATGTGTTATATGAAAATCTTCAGTTTTATCAGAAAATGTTTCCACTTCATTTTTAAATAATATTCTAAAAGTATTTATGTGCCTATTATTTTCTCTGGTTTTTTTCCAAAAAAATCTTGAATATTATCAATTATCCTATGTAATCTTCAATTTTTTCCCACAGTATAGATGAAAATCTTCAGTATATTCAAAAAGTATCGACACTTTTTTTCAATTATATTCTAAATGCATTTTTATGCCTAGAATTGTATCTGTTTTCTGAATAAATATTCAATTTTATCAAAAATACTCTGTAATTTTCAATTTTATCATACATATTTTGTATGAAAATCTTCAGTTTCCTCAGAAAATATCTCTACCTCTTTTTTCATTTATATTTGCATGCCTAGATTTGTATCAGAGGGTTTTTTCAAAAAATATATGTTATAAATTATTTTATGTAATCCTCAACTTTGTGATACCTGTTATATGAAAATCTTCAGATTTATCGGAAAATGTTTCCACTTCATTTTTTAATCATATCCTAAAGTATTCATATGCCTATTATTTTTTCTGTGTTTTTTTCAAAAAAACTTCAATATTATCAATTGTCCTATGTAATCCTCAATTTTCTTACATACCGGTTAGGTGAAAATCTTCAGTATATTCCAAAAATATCTACACTTATTTTTCAATTATATTCTAAAGGCATTTGTATGCCTATAATTGTATCTGAGTGTTTTTCTGATTAAATCTTGAATTTTTCAAAAACACTATGTAATCTTCAACTTTATCATACCTATGTTATATGAAAATCTTCAGTGTATTTAGAAAATAACTCTACTTAATTTTTATTTATATTCTAAATGCATTTGTATGCCTAGATTTGTATCAGAATGTTTTTCCAAAAAATATTATTTTGTAAATTATTCTATGTAACTCTCAAGTTTGTGATACATATGTTATTTGAAAATCTTGAGTTTTATTAGAAAATGTTTCCACTTCATTTTTAAATTATATTCTATAAATATTTATCTGCTTATTATATTATGTGAATTTTTCCAAAAAATCTTCAATAATATCAGTTATCCTGTATAATCCTCAATTTTATCACACATGTTTTATGAAATTCTTCAGTTTTTTTAAGAAAATGTCTCCACTTCCAATTTCATTTATACCCTAAATGCAATTGTATTCCTAGCATTGTATCTGAGTGTTTTTCCAAAAAATTTTAAATCATAAATTTTAAATAATCCTACGCATTCTTCAATTTTATGATACATACGTTATAGGATTTTTTTTAGTTTTATCAGAAAATATTTCCTCTTTATTTATCAATTATATCATAAATGTATTTATATGCCTATTATATTATCTGAATGTTTCCCAAATATCTTCAATATTATGAACTGTCCTATATAATACACAATTTTTTTCATGCAAAAGTTAGACATAAATCTTCAGTATTTTCTAAAAATGCTGCCACTTCCTTTTTAATTGTATTCTACATGCATTCATATGCCTATCATTGTATCTGTGATTCTTCCAAAGATTTTTTTTATTATCTATGATCTTATGTAATCAATACTTTGAAACATGTTATATGAAAATCTACAGTTTTCTCAGAAAATGTTTCCATTTAATTTTTGTCTCCTAAATGTATTTATATGCCTATTATTTTATCAGACTTTTTTTCCAAAAAATCTTTAATATTACCGATTACCCTATGTAGTCTTCAATTTTCTTACACTCATGATAGATGAAAATCTTTAGTATTATCACAAAATGTCTACACTTACTTTTTCAATTATATTCTAAAGGCATTTGTATGCCTAGAATTGTATCTGAGTGTTTTTCTGAATAAATCTTCTATTTTATAAAAAACACTATGTAATCCTCAATTTTATCATGCATATGTTATATGAAAATCTTCAGTTTCTTCAGATAATACCTTCACTTCATTTTTCATTTATATTCTAAATGCATTTGTATGCCTAGATTTGTATCAGAGAGTTTTAAAAATATTTTATAAACTATTTTATAATTTATAAATCATCCCATTTTATATCTGAGTGTTTTTATAAATAAATCTTTGATTTATCAATAACACTATTTAATCTTCAATTTCATCATACATATATTTTATGAAAATCTTCAGTTTTATCAGACAATGTCTCCACTTCCTTTTTCCTTTATATTCTTTTTGTTGTTGTTGTTGTTGTTGTTGTTGTTTGGATTTCGTTTTTTCGAGACAGGGTGTCTCAGTATAGCCCTGACTGTCCTGGAATTCACTCTGTAGACTAGGCTGGCCTCGAACTCAGAAATCCACCTGCCTCTGCCTTCCAGAGTGTTGGGATTAGAGGCATGCACCACCACCGCTTGGCTTCCTTTATATTCTAAATACTTTTGTATGCCTATCATTTTAACTGAGATTTTTATTAATAATATTACATATTGTCAATTATCCTATGTAATCCTCCATGTTATGATACATATGTATATGAAAACCTTCAAATGTTTCCATTTCATTTTTACATTATATCCTAAATGTAATTATATGTCTATTAAATTATCTGAATTTTTTAAAAAAATCTTCAGTATTATCATTTATCCTGTATAATGCTCAACTTTATCATACATGTGTTTTAAGAAAATCTTCAGTTTTTTAAGAAAATGTCTCCACTTACGTTTTCATTTATATTCTTTTTTTTGTTTTCATTTTTTTATTTGATATATTTTTTATTTACATTTCAAATGATTTCCCCTTTTCTAGACCCCCACTCCCCGAAAGTCCCATCAGCCCCCGTCATTTATAATCTTAATGCATTTATGCCTAGCATTCCTAAAAGTACTTGTATGCCTATTATTTTATCTGAGGTTTTTCCAAAAAATCTTCAATGTTATCAAATATTCTATATAATCCTCAATTTTCACAAACATATAGATGAAAAGCTTCATTATATTCAAAAAACATCTACAGTTGTTTTTCAATTTTATGCAAAATGCATTTGTATGCCTATAATTGTATGTGAGTGTTTTTCTGAATCATTTCTTCAATTTTATCAAAAACACTATGTAATCCTCAGTTTTATCATACATATATTCTATGAAAATCTTCAGTTTTTTCACAAAATATCTCAACTTCATATTTGATTTGTATTCTAAATGCATTTGTATGGATAGATTTCTATCAAAATGTTTTTCCAAAAAAATTTATTTTATAAATTATCTTATGTAATTCTCAATGTTATGATACATATGAATATGAAAATCCTCAGTTTTACCAGGAAAATTTTCCACTTCATTTTTCAATTATATCCTAAATGTAATTATATGCCTATTATATTATCTGAAATTTTTCCATAAAATCTTCAATATTATCAGTTATCCTGCATAATTCTCAATTTTATCATAATTTATCTTTTATGAAAATCTTCATTTTTCTAAAAAAATGTCTCCACTTACATTTTCATTTACATTCTTAATGTATTTGTGTGCCTAGCATTATATCTGAGTGTTTTTCGAAATATTTTTATGTATATTTTATGTATAATATGTACAACATATTATACATATGTTATATGAAAATTTTATGATATATAAGTTATATTTTACATATCATACATATTTTACATGAAAATCTTCAGTTTTTTTCAGAAAACATCTACACTTCATTTTTCATTTATATACTAAATGCATTTATATGCCCAGATTTGTATCAGAGTGTTTTTCCAAAAAAAATATTTTATAAATTATACTATGTAACCCTCAACTTTTTGATACATATGTTATATGAAAATCTTCTGTTTCATCAGAAAATGTTTCTACTTCATTTCTAAATTATATTCTAAAGGTATTTATATGCCTAAATTTTTATCTGAGTTTTTTCAAACAATCTTCTATATTAACAATTATCCTATGTAATTCTCAATTTTGGAATTGTATCTGAGTGTTTTTCTGAATAAAACTTCAATTTTATCCAAACACTATGGAATCCTCAATTTTATCATACATATGTTATATGAAAATCTTCAGTATTTTCAGATAATACCTCCACTTCAATTTTCATTTATATTCTAAATGCATTCGTATGCCTAGATTTGTATCAGAGCATTTTTCAAAAAAATTTATTTTATAAATTATTTTATATATTATAAATTATCCTATTTTATGTCTGAGTGTTTTTACAAATAAATCTTCAATTTTATCAATTACACTATGTAATCCTCAATTTCATCATACATATGTTTTATGAAAATCTTCAGTTTTATCAGAAAATTTCTCCAGTATATTTTTCAAATATATTATTAATGTAATTATATACCTTTTATTATCTGAATTTTTTCCAAAAAAATCGTCAATATTATGAGTTATCCTGTATAATCCTCAATTTATTCATACATATGTTTTATGAAAATCTTCAGTTTGTTCAGAAAATGTCTCCACTTTCATTTTCGTTTATATTCTTAATGCATTTGTATGCCTAGCATTGTATCTGAGTGTTTTTCCAAATAATTTTGATATTATCAATAATCCTACGTAATCCTCAATTTCATGATACATAAGTTATATGAATATCTTCAATTTTATCATTATATGTTTCCACTTCACTTATCAATCATATCCTAAATGTACTTATATGCCTAGTATTTTACCGATTTTTTTCCAAAAAATCTTCTGTATTATGAACTGTCCTATATAATCCACAATTTTAATCACACACAAGTTAGATGTAGATATTCAGTATTTTCTAAAAATGTTGCCAATTCCTTTTTCAATTATATTCTACATGCATTCGTATGCCTATCATTGTATATGAGTTTCTTCCAAAAAAATCTATATTACCTATTATCTTATGTAATCATCAATTTTATGAAACCTGTTATATGAAAATCTTCAGTTTTACCAAAAATGTTTTCCACTTCATTTTTAATTATCTCCTAAATGTATTTATATGCCTATTATTTTATGTGATTTTTTTCAAAAAAACTAAAGTATTATCAATTATCCTATGTAGTCTTCAATTTTTTCATACTCGGGTTAGATGAAAATCTTCAGTATTATTACAAAATGTCTACACTTTCTTTTTTCAATTATATTCTAAAGGCATTTCTATGCCTAGAATTGTATCTGATTGTTTTTCCAAAAAATATTTATATTATCACTTATACTATGTAATCCTCAATTTTATGATACATTTGTCATATAAAAATCTTTTTTTTTATCAGAAAATGTTACCACTTCATTTTTCTATTATATCCTAAAAGTATTTGTATACCTATTATTTTATGATTTTTCCCCAAAAAAAACTTCAATATTATCATTTATTCTATGTAATCCTCAATTTTTACAAACAGGTTAGATAAAAACCTTCATTATATTCAAAAAGATGCCTACACTTCTTTTTAAATTTTATTCTAAATGCGTTTGTATGCCTAGAATTGTATCTGAGTGTTTTTCTGAATCATTTCTCCAATTTTTCAAAAATATTATGTAATCCTCAATTTTTTCATACATATGTTCTATGAACATATTCAGCATTTTCAGAAAATATCTCCTCTTCATTTGTCATTCATATTCTAAATGTATTTGTATGCCTAGATTTTATGAGTGTGTTTTTCCAAAAAAAATTTTTTATATTCTATACAATCCTCAATTTTGTGATACATATTTTATATGAAAATAATCAGTTTTATCAGAAAAAACCTTCCAATTCATTTATCAATTATATCCTAAAAGTATCTGCATGCCTATTATTAATCTGATTTTTTCCAAAAAAATCTTCAATAATGTCAATTACCCTATGGAATTCTCAGTTTTCTCGTACAGGATAGGTGAAAATCTTCATTATATTCAAAAAATCTATCCTTATTTTTATTATATTCTAAATGCATTTGTATGCCTAGCATTGTATCTGAGTGTTTTTCTGAATAAATCTTCAATTTTATCAAAGCACTATGTAGTCCTCAATTTTATCATGCATATGTTGTATGAATATTTTCAGTTTTTCAGATAACACCTTCACTTCATTTTTCATTTATATTCTAAATGCATTTGTATACCTAGATGTGTAGCAGAGCATTTTTTAAAAAAATTATTTTATAAATTATTTTATAAGTTATAAATTATCCTATTTTAAAACTGATTGTTTTTATAAATGAATCTTCTATTTTATCAATAACAGTATTTAATCCTCAGGGATACTGATTCCCCCAGAATTTCTTTTGTTGCTGAGAATAGTTTTAGCTATCCTGGGTTTTTTGTTATTCCAGATGAATTTGATAATTGCTCTTTCTAACTCTGTGAAGAATTGAGTTGGGATTTTGATGGGTATTGCATTGAACCTGACCTCAAGCAATACTACAGAGCAATAGTGTTAAAAACTGCATGGTATTGGTACAGTGACAGGCAGGAGGATCAATGGAACAGGATTGAAGATCCAGAAATGAACCCACACATCTATGGCCACTTGATCCTCGACAAAGAGGCTGAAAACATCCAATGGAAAAAAGATAGCCTTTTCAACAAATGGTGCTGGTTCAACTGGAGGTCAGCATGCAGAAGAATGCGAATTGATCCATCCTTGTCTCCTTGTACTAAGCTCAAATCCAAATGGATCAAGGACCTCCACATAAAGCCAGACACTCTGAAGCTAATAGAAAAGAAACTGGGGAAGACCCTTGAGGACATCGGTACAGGGAGAAAGTTTCTGAACAGAACACCAATAGCGTATGCTCTAAGAGCAAGAATTGACAAATGGGACCTCATAAAATTACAAAGTTTCTGTAAGGCAAAGGACACCATCAAGAGGACAAATCGGTAACCAACAAATTGGGAAAAGATCTTCACCAATCCTACATCAGATAGAGGGCTAATATCCAATATATATAAAGAACTCAAGAAGTTAGATTCCAGAAAACCAAACAACCCTATTAAAAAATGGGGTACAGAGTTAAACAAAGAATTCTCACCTGAAGAACTTCGGATGGCGGAGAAGCATCTTAAAAAATGCTCAACATCATTAGTCATTAAGGAAATGCAAATCAAAACAACCCTGAGATTTCACCTTACACCAGTCAGAATGGCTAAGATTAAAAATTCAGGAGATAGCAGGTGTTGGAGAGGGTGTGGAGAAAGAGGAACACTCCTCCACTGCTGGTGGGGTTGCAAATTGGTACAACCACTCTGGAAATCAGTCTGGCGGTTCCTCCGAAAACTGGGCACTTCACTTCCAGAAGATCCTGCTATACCACTCCTGGGCATATACCCAGAGGAGTCCCCACCATGTCATAAGGATACATGCTCTACTATGTTCATAGCAGCCCTATTTATAATTGCCAGGTGTTGGAAAGAACCCAGGTATCCCTCAACAGAAGAGTGGATGCAAAAAATGTGGTATATCTACACAATGGAGTACTATTCAGCCATTAGAAACAATGAATTCATGAAATTCTTAGGTAAATGGATGGAGCCAGAGAACATCATACTGAGTGAGGTAACCCAGACTCAAAAGGTGAATCATGGTATGCACTCACTAATAAGTGGATATTAACTTAAAAACCTAGATTACCCAAAACATAATCCACACATCAAATGAGGTACAAGAAGAAAGGAAGAGTGGCCCCTTGTTCTGGAAAGACTCAATGAAGCAGTATTCAGCAAAACCAGAACGGGGAAGTGGGAAGGGGTGGGTGGGAGGACAGGGGGAGAGAAGGGGGCTTATGGGACTCTTTGGGAGTGGGGAAATCATTTGAAATGTAAATAAAAAATATATCGAATAAAAAAAACAGTATGTAATCCTCAATTTTATCATAGATATGTTTTATGAAAATGTACAGTTTTATCAGCAAATGTCTCCACTTTCTTTTTCCTTTATATTCTAAATGCATTTTTATTCCTATCATTTTTTTGAGTTTTTATTAAAATATTCAATATTATAATTTATCCTATGTAATCCTCAATGTTGTGATGCATATGTATATTAAAATCCTCACTTTTTTCAGGAAATGTTTCCAGTTCATTTATCAATTATATCGTAAATATATTTACATGCCTATTTTATCCGAATTATTTCCAAAAAATCTTCAATATTATGAACTGTCCTATATAATCCACAATGTTATCACACACAAGTGAGATGTAAATCTTCAGTATTATCTAAAAATGTCGCCACCTCCTTTTTCAATTACATGCATTCCTATCCCTATCATTTTATCTGAGTTTCTTCCAAAAATTTTTATATTATCTCTTGTCTTATGTAATCATCAATTTTATGAAACCTGTTATATGAAAATCTTCATTTTTATCAGAAAATGTTTCCACTTCATTTTTAATTATCTCCTAAATGTATTTATATGCCTATGATTTTATCTGAGATTTTTTTCCAAGATGTCTTCAATTTTATCAGATATCCTATGTAGTCCTCAATTTTTTCACACTCAGGTTAGATGAAAATTTCAGTATTATCACATAATATCTGCACTTAATTTTTCAATTATATTCTAAATGCATTTCTATGCCTAGAATTGTATGAGTGTTTTTCCAAAAAAATATTTATATTATTACTTATCCTATGTAATCCTCAATTTAATGATACATTTGTTATATAAGAATCTTCAGTTTTATCAGAAAATAATACCACTTCATTTTTCAATTATATCCTAAATGTATATGTATGCCTATTATTTGATCTGAGTTTTTTAAAAAAAACTTCAATATTATCAATTATTCTATGTAATCCTCAATTTTCACAAACAGATGAAAAGCTTCATCATACTAAATAAATATCTACACTTCTTTTTCAATTTTATTCTGAGAGCATTTATATTCCTAGAATTGTATCTGGGTGTTTTTCTGAAATTTTTCTTCAATTTTTTTAAAAAAACACTATGTAATCTTCAATTTTATCATTCATATGTTCTATGAAAATTTTCAGTTTTTTCAGAAATATCTCCACTTTAATTTTCATTTATATTCTAAATGCATATGTATGCCTAGATTTGCATCAGAGTGTTTTTCAAAAAATTTATTTTATAAATTATCCTATGTAACCCTCAATTTGTGATACATATGTTATATGAAAATGTTCAGTTTTATCCGAAAATGTTTCCACTTCATTTTTAAATGATATTCTAAAAGTAATTATATGCCTATTATTTTATCTGATTTTTTTCCAAAATATCTTCAATATTATCAATTATCTGAAAAAATCCTCAATTTTCTCACACACAGGTTAGATGAAAATCTTCAGTATATTAAAAAAATATCTACACTTCTTTTCAATTATATTCTAAATGCATTTGTATGCCTAGAATTGTATCTGAGTGTTTTCTAAATATATCTTCATTTTTATCAAAAACAATATGTAATCCTCAATTTTATCATACATATTTTGTATGAAAATCTTCTGTTTTTTCATATAAAAACTTCACTTCATTTTTCACTTATATTCTAAATGGATTTGTATGCCTAGTTTTGTATCAGAAAATTTTTCAAAAAAAAAAGTTTCCATTTCATTTTTCCATTATATTTTTGATACATAAATTATATGAAAATCTTCAGTTTTAAGATAAAATGTTTCCACTTCATTTATCAATTATATTGTAAATCTATTATCTGCCTATAATTTGATCAGAATTTTTTCCAGAATCTTCAATATTATGAACTGTCCTATATAATACACAATTTTATCACACACAAGTTAGATGTAACTCTTCAGCATTAACTAAAAATGTCGGCACTTCCCTTTTCAATTATATTCAACATGGTTTTGTTTGCCTATCACTGTATCTGAATTTCTTCCAAAAAATTATGTTATGTATTATCTTATGTAATCATCAATTTTATGAAACCTGTTATATGAGATTCTTCAGTTTTATCAGAAAATGTTTCCACTACATTTTCAATTATCTCCTAAATGTATTTATATGCCTATTATTTTATCTTAGATTTTTCCAAAGATTCTTCAATATTATCTATTATCCTATGTAGTGTTCAATTTTTTTCCACACTCAGGTTAGATGAAAAGCTTCAGAATTATCACAAAATATCTACACTTACTTTTTCAATTATATTCTAAATGAATATCTGCCTAGCATTGTGTCTGAGTGTATTTCCAAAAAATATTTATATTATCACTTTTCCTATGTAATCCTCAATTTTATGATACATCTGTCATATAAAAATCTTCATTTTTATCAGTATGCATTACCACATCATTTCTCAATTTTATCCTAAAATATTTGTATGCCTATTATATTATCTGAGTTTTTGCCAAAAAAATTCAATATTATCAATTATTCTATGTAACCCATAATTTTCACAAACATGTTAGATGAAAAGCTTCTTTACATTCAAAAATGTCTACACTTCTTTTTCAGTTTCATTCTAAATGCATTTCTATGCTTAGAATTGTATCTGATTGTTTTCTGAATCATTTTTTCAATTTTATCAAAAACACTATGTAATCCTCAATTTTATCATTTGTCATATAAAAATATTCAGTTTTATCAGAAAATATTACCACTTCATTTTACAATTATATCCTAAATGTATTTTTATGCCTATTATTTTATCTGAGTTTTTCAAAAAACTTCAATATCTTCAATTATTCAATGTAATCCATAATTTTCACAAACATGTTACATGAAAAGCTTCATTATATTGTAAAAATATTTACACCTTTTTTCAATTTTATTCTAAATGCCTACAATTGTATCTGACTGTTTTTCTTTATCATTTTTCAATTTTATCAAAAACAATAATCTTCAATTTTATCATACATATGTTCTATGATAATATTCAGTTTTATCAGAAAATATCTCCACTTCACCTTTCATTTATATTTTAATTGCATTTTTGTGCCTAGATGTGTATGAAAGTAATTTCCAAAAAATTTTATTTTGTAACTTATCCTATGTAATGCTCAACTATGTAATAGATATGTTATATGAAAATTTTCAGTTTTATCAAAATGTTTTCACTTCATTTTTAAAATATATTCCAAATGTAATTATATGCCTATTATTTTATCTGATTTTTTTCTAAAAAATCTTCAATATTATCAATTATGCTATGTAATCTTCAATTTTCTGACACACAGGTTAGATGAAAATCTTCAGTACATTCAAAAATATCGAAACTTATTTTCAGTTGTATTCTAAATGCATTTGTATGCCTGGATTAGTATCTGGATGTTTTTATGGAAAATGTCTCCAATTCCGTTTTCATTTATATTCTAAATGAATTTGTATACCTAGCATTTTATTTGAATATTTTTCCAAAAAATTTTATATTATCAATAATTCTACATAATCCACAATTTTTATATATAAATTATATGAAAATCTTTAGTATTATCAGAAAATGTTTCCACTTCATTTAGCAATTATATTGTAATTCTAGTTATGTGCCTATAATTTTATCTGAATTTTTTCCAAAATATCATCATTTTTATGAACTGTCCAACATAATCCACAATTTTATCACACACAAGTTAGATGTAAATCTTCAGTATTATCTAAAAATTTCACCACTTACTTTTTCAATTATCATCTACATGCTTTAGTATGCCTATCATTGTAACTAAGATTCTTCTAAAATTTTTATATTATCTATTATTTTATGTAATCATCAATTTTATGAAGCATGATATATGAAAATCTTCATTTTTATCAGAAAATATTTCCACTTCACTTTTAATTATTTACTAAGTGTATTTATATGCCTATTATTTATCTATTTTTTCCAAAAAATTCTTCAATATTATCAATTATCCTATGTAATCTTCAATTTTCTCACACACAGGTTAGATGAAAATCTCCAGTATATTCAAAAAATATCTACACTTATTTTTCAATTATATTCTAAATGCATTTGTATGCCTAGAACTGTATATGAGAGTTTTTCTGAATATATCTTCCATTTTATTAAAAACACTATGAAATCCTGAATTTAATCATACATATGTTGTATGAAAATCTTCAGTTTTTTCAGATAATAACTCCATTTTTGGTTTATATTCTAAATTCATTTGTATGCCTAGATTTGTATCAGATCATTTTTTTAAAAATTAATTTATAAATTAGTTTATAAATTATAAATTACCCTATTTTATATCTGAGTGTTTTTATAAATATATCTTCGATATTATCAATAACAGGATGTAATCCTCAATTTCATCATACATATGTTTTGTGAAAATCTTTAGTTTTATCAGACAATCTCTCCACTTCCTTTTTCCTTTATATTCTAAATATACTTCTATTCCTAGCATTGTATCTGAGTGTTTTTTCAGAAAATATTTATATTGTCACTTATCCTATGTAGTCCTCAATTTAATAATACATTTGTCATATAAGGATCTTCAGTTTTATCAAAAAATATTATCACATCATTTTTCAATTATATCCTAAATGTATATGTATGGCTATTATTTGATCTGAGTTTTTTTCCAAAAAATTCTTCAATATTATCAAATATTCTATGTAATCCTCAAATTTCACAAACAGGTTAGATGGAAAGCTTCATTATATTCAAAAATATCTACACTTCTTTTTCTATTTTATTCTAAATGTATTTGTATGCCTAGAATTTTATCTGAGTGTTTTTCTGAAACTTTTCTTCAATTTTTTTCAAAAACCCTAGGTAATCCTCAATTTTATCATTCTTATGTTCTTTGATAATCTTCAGTTCTTTTCAGAAAATATCTCTACTTCATTTTTCATTTATATTTTACATGCATCTGTATGCCTAGATTTGTATAAGAGGGTTTTTTCAAGAAATTGTTTTATAAATTATCCTATGCAAGACTGTTTTCCCCAAAAATTTTTATTTTATACATTATATTATGTAATCCTCAATTTTGTGATACATTTGTTATATGAAAATCTTCAGTTTTATCAGAAAATATTACCACTTATTTTATCAATTATATCCTAAAATCATTTGTATGCCTATTATTTTATCTGAGTTTTTTTTCAAGAAAACTTCAATATTATAAACTATTCTATGTAATCGTGAATTTTCACACACAGGATAGATGAAAATCTTCAATATACTCAAAAATATCTATACTTATTTTTAAATTTTATTCTAAATGCATTTGTATGCCTAGAATATTATCTGAGTGTTTTTCTGAATAAATCTTGAATTTACATAAAAATAATAGATACTACCTAAGAAAATAGATAATATAAAAATTTTTGGAAGAAACTCAGATACAATGATAGGTGCGTAGAAATGAATAGAATTGCATTAAGAATATAATTGAAAAAGTAAGTGCAGATATTTTGTGATAATACTGAAGATTTTCATCAAACCTGAGTGTGAGAAAGTAGAAAACTACATAGGATAATTGATAATAATGAAGACTTTTTTGGGAAAAAACTCAGATAAAATAATAAGCATATAAACACATTTAGAAGATAATTAAAAATAAAGTAGAAACATTTCTGATAAAAGTGAAGATTTTCATATAACATGTTTCATAAAATTGATGATTACATAAGATAATACATAATATAAATTTTTTTGGAAGAAACTCAGATACAATGATAAGCATACGAATGCATGTAGAATATGATTGAAAAAGTAAGTGGCAACATTTTTAGATAATACTAAAGATTTGCATCTAACTTGTGTGTGATAAAACTGGGAATTATATAGGACAGTTCAAAATATTGAAGATTTTTGGAAAAAATTCAGATAAAATTATAGGCATAAATACATTTACAATATAATTGATAAATGATGTGGAAACATTTTGTGATAAAACTGAAGATTTTCACATAACTTAGGTATCATAAAATTGAGAATTATGTAGGATTATTAATAATATAAAAATTATTTGGAAAAACACTCACTTAAAATGCTAAGAATACAAATACATATAGAGTATAAATGAAAACTGAAGTGGAGACATTTTCTGAAAAACACTGAAGATTTTCATATCACATATGTTTCACCAAATTGAGGATTACAAAGGATAATTTATAAAATAATTTTTTTTGTAAAAACTCTCTGATACAAATCTAGGCATACAAATGCATTTAGAATATTAATGAAAAAAGAAGTGGAGTTATTTTCTGAAAAACCTGAAGATTTTCATACAACATATATATGATAAAGTTGATGATTTACATCTAACGTGTGTGTGATAAAATTGTGGATTATATTGGCAATTCATATTATTGAAAATTTTTTGGAAAAAATTCAGATAAAATTATAGGCAAATAAATAGATTTACAATATAATTGATAAATGAAGTGGAAACATTTTCTGTAAAATCTAAAGATTTTCATATAATTTATGTATCAAAAATGAGGATTACATAGAATTATTGATAATATAAAAATTTTTGGAAAAACCTTCAGTTAAATGCGAGGAATACAAATTCATTTACAATATGACTGAAAAAGGAAATGGAGACATTGTCTGATAAAACCGAAGATTTTAATAAAACATATGTATGATGAAATTGAGGATTACATAGTTTTATTGATAAAATTGAAGATTTATTTCTAAAAACACTCAGATATAAAATAGGATAATTTATAATTTATTTAAAAAATGGGATTAGTTAGATCTTTTTATATTTGTTAAAGTCTGTCTTGTCACCAATTATATGGTCGATTTTGGAGAAGGTAACATGTGATGCTGAGAAAAAGGTATATTCTCTTGTTTTATGGTGAAATATTCTATAAATATCAGTCAAGTTCAATTGGTTCAAAGCTTCAATTAGTTTTATTGTGTTCCTGTTTAGTTTTTGTTTTCCTGGTTGGTCCATTAAGGAGAGTGGAGTGTTGAAGTCCCCCACAATTATTTTGTTAGGTGAAATGTGTGCTTTGAGCTTTAGTAAAGTTTCTTTTACAAATGAGTGTGCCCTTGCATTTGGAGCATAGATGTTCAGAATTGAAAGTTCTCGGAGGATTTTTCCTTTGACCAGCAAGAAGTGTCTTTCTGTATCTCTTTTGATGACTTTAAGTTGAAAGTCATTTTTATCTGATATTAGAATAGGTACTCCAGCTCGTTTCCTGAGACCATTAGCTTGTAAAATTGTCTTCCAGCCTTTTACTCTAAGGTAGTTTTTGTCTTTGACATTGAGGTGTTTCCTGTATGCAGCAAAATGTAGAGTCCTGTTTGCTTATTCAGTCTGTTAGTCTATGTCTTTTTATTGGGTAGTTGAGTCCATTGACGTTAAGAGGTATTAAGGAATAGTGATTATTACTTCCTGTCATTTTCGATGTTATTTTTATATTTGAGTGGTTATCTTCTTTTGGGTTGGATGAAAGAAGGTAACTATCTTGCTTTTGTCAGGGTGTGGTTTACCTCCATGTATTGGAGTTTTCCTCCTATTATTTTTTGTAGAGCTGGGTTTGTAGAAAGATATGGTGTAAATTTGGTTTTGTCATGGAATATCTTGGTTTCTCCATCTATTGTGATTGAGAGTTTTGCTGGGTATAGTAGTCTTGGCTGACATTTTTGTTCTCTTAGAGTCTGCATGAGATCTGCCCATGATCTTCTAGCTTTCATGGTTTCTGGGGAGAAGTCTGGTGTGAATCTGATAGGTCTTCCGTTACATGTTACTTGGCCTCTTCTCTTACTGCCTTTACTATTCTTTATTTCTTTAGTACATTTGGGGTTTTGATTATTATGTGAGGTTTTGATTATTATTATTTCTGCTCAGGTCCAGTCTGTTTGGAGTTCTGTAGGCTTCTTGTATATTCATGGGCATCTCTCTTTAAGTTGGGGAAGTTTTCTCCCATAATTTTGTTGAAGATATTTGCTGGCCCTTACAGCTGTAACTCTTCACTCTCATCTATACATATAATCCTTACATTTGGTCTTCTCATTGTGTCCTGGATTTCTTGGATGTTCTGGGATACAAGCTTTTTACATTTTGCATTTTCTTTGACTGTTGAGTCAATGGTTTCTATGGTATCTTCGGCACCAGAGATTCTTTCTTCCATCTCTTCTATTCTGTTCTTGATATTTTCATCTATGGCCCCTGATTTCTTCCCAAGGTTTTCTATCTCCAAAGTTGTCTCCCTTTGTGATTTCTTAGTTGTTTCTATTTCTTATTTTAGATCCTGGATGCTTTTGCTTAGCTCCTTCACTTGCTTGTTTGTGTTTTCCTGCAATTCTTTAAGAGATTTTTGTGATTCTTCTTTATTGGCTTCTATCTCTTGAGCCTTATTCTCCTGAATTTCTTTAAGTGATTTTTTTGTGTTTCCATTATACGGGTTTCTAGCTTATTCATGTTCCCCTGTATTTCTTTAAGAGATTCATTTATGTCCTTTTTGTGTTCTTCTAGCAGCATCATGACCATGATTTTAAACCCAAATCTTGCTTTTCTGGTGTGCAGGGGTAACCAGGACTTGCTGATGTTGGAGAGTTTGGTTCAGACACTTCCATATTGCCTAGAATTCTGTTAGTAGTGTTCCTGCATTTGCCCTTTGCCATCTTGTTCTCTGACATTAGTTGGTCTTGTCTCTGGCTGGTGTTTGAGACACCTGTGAGGCTCTAGGGCTATTTCTGCAACACTGGATGGCTGGATTTCCCCTGTCACAGATTGCTGATGTGCTGTCCTCTTCTTGGATGCCCTTGGAGCCCTAGTGTGCCTTGGCCTAGATTGTCTCTGTAAACCAGGTGGTGCCTCTTTGCTCCTTCAGGGAGTGCTGATGGTGTATGCTTCCGGACATTTTCTGTGTAATGATCACTCTGCTGGGCAGATGATCTCCCAACCGGGTTTGTGCACACAAGGCTAGCCTAGCAGCTCAGGCCCGAGTCTAGGCAAAAGCCTGGCAGGCCCAGGCCTGAACAAAGTTCACCTTGGACTATGAGTGTTAACTGGTTTTGTCAGGTGGCTAGGATGGCGACCTGCACGTGCTCCCTGAAAGTGCTGGGAGAATCTGCTAGGCTAAGAACCTCCTGTCCGAGTTGGTACACTGAAGGTCCATGGGACAACCCAGAACCTGGGTGTAATATAAAGCCTGGTGGGCTTAGACCCCTGCTATGTTAGCCTCCAGCTATGACTGACAGCCTGTTTTGCCCGTTAGAACTCTCTGGCATCCCATAGTCAAAATGGCAGCATGTGGAAGAGGCTGGGCAAACAACCTCCTGGCCAGGTTGGCACACCTGATGGCCCTCCAAACAGTCCAGGGCCTGGGTACAGGCCAACGCCCATTGGGCTTAGACCCCTGCCATGTTGGCAATGTTGGCCTTGGGTTATGTTTGCCTACCGCAAGCTGTCTGATCTCTCTAGCATCAGTTTCTTTTAACTGACTGGCTGGAGGCAGATTTCTGATGTGGCTTCTGTGTGGTGAAAGGCTCAGTAAATCTACCACATCTTGCAGCCAGGCTGGCCAGTGATGGTCAGTGATAGAGGGCACAGAGGCTGCCTGGACTCTGTAGCCTTAGTTCCGCTGCTGATGTCCCTTCCTCTGGAAGAGCCTCTCCTGTTGTTACTTCTGCTGCCTCCACCCACCTCTGTAGCCTCATTTATATTCCAAATGCATTTGTATGCCTAGATTTGTATCAGAGTGTTTTTCCAAAAAAATTATTTTATAAATTATTCTATGTAATCCTCAATTTTGTGATACATATGTTATATAAAAAGCATCTGTTTTATCAGAAAATGTAACCACTTCATTTATCATTTATATCCTAAAAGTACTTGTTAACCTATTATATTATCTGAGATTTTTTCAAAAACACCCTTCAATTTAATTATTCTATGTAATCCTCAATTTTCACAAACAGGATAGATAAAAATCTTCATTATATTAAAAAAATCTAACCTTATTATTCAATTTTATTCTGAATGCATTTGTATGCCTAGAATAGTTTCTGAGTGTTTTTTGAATCAATGTTCAATTTTATCACAAACACTATGTAATCCTCAGTTTTATCATGCATATGTTGAATGAAAATCTTCTGTTTTTTCAGACAATACCTGTACTTCAATTTTCATTTATATTCCAAATGCAGTTGTATGCCTATATTTGTATCAGAGCATTTTTCAAAAAATATTATTTTCTAAAATATTTTATAAATTATAATTTTTCCTACTTTATATATGAGTGTTTTTATAAATAAATCTTTGATTTTATGAATAACATAATGTAATCCTCAAATTCATCAAACATATGTTTACGAAAATCTTCAGTTTTGTCAAAAAATGTCTCCACTTCCTTTTCCATTTATTTTCTAAATGCATTTGTATGCCTATAATTTTTCTGAGTTTTTATTAAAAATATTCAATATTATCAATTATCCTATATAATCCTCAATGTTATGATATATATGTATATGAAAATCCTCAGTTTTATCAGAAAATGTTTCCACTTCATTTTTCAATTATATCCTAAATGTATTTATATGCCTATTATATTTTCTGAATTTTTTCCAAAAAATCTTCAGTATTATCAGTTGTCCTATATAATTCTCAATTTTACCATACATATGTTTTATGAAAATCTTCAGGTTTTTTCAGAAAATGTCTCCACTTCCATTTCCATTTATATTCTAAATGAATTTGTATTCATAGCATTTTATCTGATTGTTTTTCAAAAAAAAATTATATTATCAATAATTCTATGTAATCCTCAATTATTTTGCTACATAAATTATAGGAAAATCTTCACTTTTAACAGATGTTTCCACTTCATTTATCAATTATATCGTAAATCTATTTATTTGCCTACAATTTTATTTGAATTTTTTCCAGAAAAGCTTCAGTATTATGAACTGTCCAATATATTCTACAATTTTATCACACAAAAGTTAGATGTAAATCTTTAGTATTATCTAAAAATGTCTCAACTTCATTTTTCAAATATATTCTTCATACTTTCGTATGCCTATCAATGTATCTGAGTTTTTTCAAAAAATATTTTATATTATCTCTTATCTTATGTAATCATTAATTTTATGAAACATGTTATTTGAAAATTTTCAGTTTTATCAGAAAATGTTTGCACTTCATTTTTAATTATCTTCTAAATGTATTTATAAGCCTATTAATTTATCTGAGTTTTTTCCAAATCTCTTCAATATTATCAATTTTCCTTTGTAGCCTTCAATTTTTTCATACTCAGGTTAGATGAAAATCTTCAGTATTATCACAAAATATTTACACCTACTTTTTCAATTACATTCTAAATGCATTTCTATGCCTAGCATTGTATCTGAGTGTTTTTCCAAAAGTATTTATATTATCACTTATCCTATGCAATCATCAATTTTATGATGCATTTATCATATAAAAATCTTTGGTTTTATCAGGAAATGTTACCACTTCATTTTTCAATTATATCCTAATAGTATTTGTATGACTATTATTTTTCTGAGTTTTTTCCAAAAAAATTCAATATTATCAATTATTCTATATAATCCTCAATTTTCCCAAACATGTTAGATGAAAAGCTTCATTATATTCAAAAATATCTACACTTCATTTTCAATTTTATTCTAAATGTATGTGTATGCCTAGAATTGTATCTGAGTGTTTTTCTGAATCATTTCTTCAATTTTATCCAAAACACTAATCTTCAATTTTATTATACAATTGTTCTATGAAAATCTTCAGTTTTTTCAGAAAATATTTCCACTTCATTTTCATTTATATTCTAAATGCATTTGTATGCCTAGATTCGTTTGAGAGTGTATTTCAAGAAAAAAAATTATTTTGTAAATTATCCTATATAATGCTCCACATTTTGATACATATGTTATAGGAAAATCTTCAGTTTTATCAGAAAATGTTTCCAGTACATTTTTAAAATATATTCTAAAAGTAATTTTAAGCCTCTTATTTTATCTGATTTTTTCTAAATATCTTCAATATTATCAATTCCTGTGTAATCCTCAATTTTCTCAGACACAGGTTAGAAGAAAATCTTCAGCACATTCAAAAAAATATCTACACTTCATTCTCAATTGTATTCTAAATGCATTTCTATGCCTAGAATTGTATCTGAATGTTTTTCTGAAACATTTACTCAATTTTATGAAAAACACTATATAATCCTCAATTTTATCATACATATTTTGTATGAAAATATTCAGTTTCTTCAGAAAATATCTCCACTTCATTTTTCATTTGTTATTTAAATGCTTTGTATGCCGAGATTTGTATCATTGTTTTTCCAAAAAAATTTATTTTTATAAATTAACTTATGTAATCCACAATTTTGTGATACATGTTATATGAAAATCTACAGTTTTATCAGAAAATGTTACCACTTCATTTATCAATTATGTCCTAATAGTATTTGTATGCATATTATTTTATGTGAGTTTTATTCAGAAAAACTTCAATATGATCAATTATTCTATATAATCCTTAAGTTTCACACACTGGAGAGATGAAAATCTGCATTATATTAAAAAATATCTAAACTTACTTTTCAATTATATTTTAAATGCATTTTTATGCCTAGAATTCTTTCTGAGTGTTTTTCTGAATAAATTTTCAATTTTATCAAAAAGACTATGTAATCCTCATTTTTATCATACATATGTTGTGTGAAAATCTTCAGATTTTTCAAATAATACCTCCACGTCATTTTTCATTTATATTCTAAATGCATTTGCATGGCTAGGTTTGTATCAGAGCATTTTTCAAAAAAATTCTTTTATAAATTACTTTACTTTCAGGTCAATTTCACTTATGAATATCAATGCAAAAATACTAAATAAAATTCTTACCCACAGAATCCAAAAACACATAAAAACGATCATCCACCATGATCAAGTAGGCTTTATCCCAGGGATGCAGGGGTGGTTCAATATAAGGAAATCCATAAATGCTATCCACTACATAAACACACTCAAAGAAAAAAAAAACACATGATCATTTCATTAGATGCTGAAAAAGCATTTGACAAAATTCAGCATCCTTTCATGCTAAAAGTCTTGGAAAGGACAGGAATTCAAGGCCCATATCTAAACATAGTAAAAGCAATATACAGCAAACCAGTAGCCAACATCAAACTAAATGGAGAGAAACTTGAAGCAATCCCACTAAAATCAGGGACTAGACAAGGCTGCCCCCTCTCTCTATATCTTTTCAATATAGTTCTTGAAGTCCTAGCGAGACCAATTAGACAACAGAAGGAAGTCAAAGGGATACAAATTGGAAAGGAAGAAGTCAAACTATCACTATTTGCAGATGATAAGATGGTATACTTAAGTGACCCTAAAAACTCTACTAGAGAACTTCTACAGCTGATAAACAACTTCAGAAAAGTGGCTGGCTACAAAATCAATGCAAGCGAATCAGTAGCCTTTATATAGTCAAAGGATAAGCAGACTGAGAAAGAAATTAGGGAAATGACCCCCTCCACAATAGCTACAAACAGCATAAAGTATCTTGGGGTGACTCTAAACAAACAAGTGAAAGACCTATATGACAAGAACTTCAGATCTCTGAAGAAGGAAATTGAAGAAGATCTCAGAAAATGGAAAAACCTTCCATGCTCGTGGAATGGCAGGATTAAAATACTTAAAATGGCCATATTGCCAAAGGCAATCTACAGATTCAATGCTATCCCCATAAAAATCCCAACCCAGTTCTTCATAGAGCTAGAAAGAGCAATTCTCAAATTCATCTGGAATAACAAAAAAACCAGGATAGCTAAAACTATTCTCAACAGTAAAAGAACTTCAGGGGGATTCAATATCCCAGATTTTAAACTCTACTACAGAACAATAGTGATACAAAATGCATGGTATTGGTACAATATCAGGCAAGCAGATCAATGGAATAGGATTGAAGACCCAGAAATGAACCAACACACCTATGGTCACTTCGTCTTCGACAAAGGAGCTGAAAGCATCCAGTGGAAAAAAGATAGTCTTTTCAACAAATGGTGCTTGTTCAATTGGAGGTCAGCATGCAGAAGAATGCGCATCAATCCATTCTTATCTCCTTGTACTAAGCTCAACTCCAAATGGATCAAGGACCTCCACATAAAACCTGACACACAGAAACTAATTGAAAAGAAACTGGGGAAGACCCTGGAGGACATGGGCACAGGGGAAAAGTTCCTGAATAGAATACCAATAGCTTATGCTCTAAGATCAAGAATTGACAAATGGGACCTCATAAAACTACAAAGTTTCTGTAAGGCAAAGGACACCATCAAAAGGACAAAACGTCAACCAACAGACTGGGAAAGGATCTTCACCAACCCTAAATCCGACAGAGGGCTAATATCTAATATATACAAAGAACTCAAGAAAGTAGAACCCAGAGAACCAAATAACCCCATTAAAAAGTGGGGTACAGAGCTAAACAAAGAATTTTCACATGAAGAACTTCGGAGAGCTGAGAAACACCTTAAGAAATGTTCAACATCATTAATCATTAGGGAAATGCAAATTAAAACAACCCTGAGATTTCATCTCACACCAGTCAGAATGGCTAAGGTAAAAAACTCAAGAGACAGCAGGTGTTGGCGAGGATGTGGAGAAAGAGGAACACTCCTCCACTGCTGGTGGGATTGCAAGATGGTGCAACCACTTTGGAAATCAGTCTGGCGGTTCCTCAGGAAACTGGGCATGTCACGTCCTGAGGACCTTGCTATACCACTCCTGGGCATACACCCAGAGGATTCTTCAGAATGCAATAAGAACACATGCTCAACTATGTTCATAGCAGCCCTATTTGTAGTAGCCAGAAGCTGGAAAGAACCTAGGTGTCCTTCAACGGAGGAATGGATACAAAAAATGTGGTATATTTACACAATGGAGTACTATTCAACCATTAGAAACAATGAATTCATGAAATTTTTAGACAACTGGATGGAGCTGGAGAACATCATACTAAGTGAGGTAACCCAGTCTCAAAAGATCATTCATGGTATACACTCACTGATAAGTGGATATTAGCCTAGAAACTTTGAATATCCAGGACATAATCCACAAATTAAATGATGTCCAAAAAGAATGGAGGAGTGGCCACTGGTTCTTGAAAGACTCAGTGAAAGAGTATAGGGGAATTCCAGAACAGGGAAGTGGGAGGGGTGGATGAAAGAATAGGGGGATGGAAGAGGGCTTATGGGACTTGGGCTGAGTTGGGACCCAGAAAAGGGGAAATCATTTGCAATGTTAAAAAAATAAAAAACTTACTTTACAAATTATAAATTTTCCTATTTTATATCTGAGTGTTTTTATAAATAAATCTTCTATTTTATCAATAACACTATGTATTCCTAAATTTTATCATACATATGTTTTATGAAAATCTTCAGTTTTATCAGACAATGTCTCCACTTCCTTTTTCCTTTATATCCTAAATGCATTTGTATGCCTATCATTTTATCTGAGCTTTTTATTAAAATACTCAATATTATCAATTATCCTATTTAATTCTCAATGATATGATACATATTTATATGAAAATTCTCAGTTTTATCAGAAAATGCTTCCACTTCATTTTTCAATTTTATCCTAAATGTATTTTTATGCCTATTATATTTTCTGATTTTTTTTCCAAAAAATCTTCAATATTATCAGTTATCCTGTATAATCCTCAATTTTATCGTACATATGTTTTATGATAATCTTGAGTTTTTTTCAGAAAATGACTACACTTCCGTTTTCTTTTATATTCTAAATGAATTTGTATTCCAAGCATTTTATATGAATGTTTTTCCAAAAAAATTTTATATCATCATTAATTCTATGTAATCCGCAATTTTTTCATACATAATTTATATGAAAATATTTAGTTTTAACAGGAAATGTTTCCACTTCATTTATCAATTATATCATAAATCTATTTATATGCCTATAATTTTATCTGATTTTTTCCAAAAAAGTGTTTAATATTATGAACTGTCCAATATAATCCACAATTTTATCACACACAAGGTAGATGTAAATATTCAGTATTATCTAAAAATATCGCCACTTCATTTCTCAATTATATAATACATGCTTTCATATGCCTATCATTGTATCTGAATTTCTTGCAAAAATTTTTATATTATCTTTTATCTTATGTAATCATGAATTTTATGAAACATGTTATATGCAAATCTTCATTTTTAATTATCTCCTAAATGTATTTATATGCCTATTATTTTATCTGAGTTTTTTCCAAATAAAATCATCATTATTATCAATTATCCTAAGTAATCCTCAATTTTCTCAAAAAAGCGTAGATAAAAATCTTCAGTATATTCATAAAATATCTACACTTATATTTCTATTTTATTCTAAATGCATTTAAATGCCTAGAATTGTATCTGAGTGTTTTTATTAATCATTTCTTCCATTCTATGAAAACACTCTGTAATCCTCAATTTTATCATACATATGTTAAATGAAAGTCTTCAGGTTTTTCAGAAAATATCTCCACTTATAATATTATAGTAATTATTATATAAATTATATAAAATTATATAAATTATATAAATATTATAATAATATTTTTCATTAATATTCTAAATGGATTTGTATGCTTAGATTTTATCAGAGTATTTTTCCAAAAAAGTTATTTTTAAAATTATCCTATGTAATGCTCAACTTTGAGATATATATGTTATATAAAAATCTTCATTTTTATCAGAAAATGTTACCACTTCAGTTTTCAATTACATTCTAAAAGTATTTGAATGCCTATTATTATATCTGAGTCTTTTTTTAAAAAAATCTTCAATATTATCAACTATTCTATGGAATCCTCAATTTTCACACACAGGATAGATGAAAATCATTATATTAAAAAATATCTATACTTATTTTTCAATTATATTCTAAATGCATTTGTATTCCTAGATTTGTATCTGAGTATTTTTCTGAATAAATCTTCAGTTTTATCAAAAACACAATGTAATCCTCAATTTTATCACACATATGTTGTAGAAAATTTTTCAGTTATTACAGATAATACCTCCACTTCATTTTTCATTTATATTCTAAATGCATTTTTATGCCAAGATTTGTATCAGAGCATTTTTCAAAAAAAATATTTTATAAATTATTTTATAAATTGTAAAGTATCCTATTTTATATCTGAGTGTTATTATAAATAAATCTTCAATTTTATCAATAACACTATGTAATCCTCAATTTCATCATACATTTGTTTTTTGAAAATCTTCAGTTTTATAAGACAATGTCTCCACATCCTTTTTCCGTTATATTGTAAATTCATTTTTATGCCTATTATTTTATCTGAGTTTTTTATTAAAATATACAATATTATGAATTATCCTTTGTAATCCTCAATGATATGATACATATCTATATGAAAATCCTCAGTTATATCAGAAAATATTTCCACTTCATTACTCAATTATATCATAAATGTATTTATATGCGTATAATTTTATCTTTATTTTTTCCAAAATATCTTAATTATTATGAACTGTCTTATAATAATCCACAATTTTAGCACACAAATGTTAGATCTAAATCTCCAGTATTATCTAAAATTGTAGTCACTTCCATTTTCAGTTATGTTCTTTATACATTCGTATGCCTATCATTGTATCTGAGTTTTTCCAAAAATTTTTATATTATCTATTATCTTATGTAATCAGATTTATGCAACATGTCATATCAAAATCTTCAGTTTTATCAAAAAATGTTTCCACTTCATTTTTAATTATCTCCTAATTGTATTTATATGCCTATTATTTTATCTGAGTTTTTTCTAAAAACTCTTTAATATTATCAATTATCCTATCTAGTCTTCAATTTTTTTACACTCATGTTAGATGAAAATCTTCAGTGTTATCACAAAATGTCTACACTTAATTTTTCCATTATATACTAAATGAATTTCTATGCCTAGCATTGTATCTGAGAGTTTATCCAAAAGGTGGTTATATTATCAGTTATCCTATGTAATCCTCAATTTTATGATACATTTGTCACATAATTTTTATCAGAAAATGTTACCACCTCATTTCTCAATCATATCCAAAATGTATTTGTATGCCTATTATTTTATGTGAGTTTTTTAAAATAAAATTTCAATATTATCAATTATTCTATATAATCCTCAATTTTCACAAATATGTTAAAGGAAAAGCTTCATTATTTTCATGAAACACTCTTTTTTTTTTAATTTTATTCTAAAAGTATTTGTATACCTAGAATTGCATCTGAGTGTTTTTCTGAATCATTTCTTCAATTTTATCAAAAACACTATGTAATCTTCAATTTTATCATGCACATGTTCTATGAAGATCTTCAGTATTTTCAGAAAAAGATCTCAATTCATTTTTCATTTATTTTCTAAATGCATTTGAATGCCTAGATGTGTATCAGAGTGTTTTTCCAAAAAATATATTTTATAAACTATCCTATGCATACCTCAATTTTTGATACATATGTAGTATGAAAACCTTCAGTTTTATCAGAAAATGTTACCAATACATTTATCAATGATATCCGTAAAGTATTTGTATGTTTACTATTTTATCTGAGATTTTTCAAAAAACCTTCAATATTATCAATTATTCTATGAAGTCCTCAAATTTTACAACATGTTAGATGAAAATGTTCAGTTTATTCAAAAAATACCTAGATTTCTTTTTCAATTATATTCTAAATGCATTTGTATACCTAGAATTGTATTTGAGTATTTTTCTGAATAAATCCTCAGTTTTATCAAAAACACTATACCATCCTCAATTTTATCATCCATATGTTGTATAAAAACATTCAGTTTTTTCAGATAATACCTCCACTTATATTCTAAAGGCATTTGTATGCCTAGATTTCTATCAGTGTGTTTTTCCAAAAAAAATTATTTTTTAAAATATCATATGTATTCCTCAATTTTGTGATACATATGTTATATGAAAATCTTCAGTTTTATCAGAAAATGTTTCCTCTTCATTTTTAATGTATTTATATGCGTATTATTTTATCTGAGTTTTTTCCAAAATATCTTCAATATCATCACTTATCCTATGTAATCCTCAATTTTCTCACACACAGGTTAGATGAAAATCTTCAGTGTTAATGTTGTCTGGATGTGAGGGAGGACTTGAACAGCAAAGGCTGAGAAGTGGCATGGCTGGGAGTCAGAGGAGAGAGGTGAGGAAGACAGGTTGGGAGAAGGAGCCACTGGCTCCTTGCCAAGTAGCTTGGGAAGGACAGGTAACCCCAGCTGCCTGCAGCAGTCTTAGCTAGCACAGATGCCAACATTATAAAGCACTGTGGGTATATTGGGGGGTGTGCCCCTTCAGAAGGGCAGTCTGCAGAAGAAGGTAAGCCAGAAGGTGGTACCTTGTAGATTGGTTCTCTGAAGGCTGACTGTGATATCCCAGGGCACCGGCTTCCTTCTCCTCCCTCCCTCAGGATGGGAGGTCCTGGGCTTCCCTTTGCTCTCACATGAAAACCTGCTTTACTGAGTTCTGAAGTTTGGAACTACAGCCATGATTTTGGCCACCATACAGACCTGGGACTTTAGGGCTAACCAGTTCTCTTTGTAAGGATGTGTGCCTCTTGGGGGACATCTGTCTGTTCTCAAACCTGGTCCTCTGGCACTTCTGCAGTGTGAGGGATGGTGGTGGTATTCTGGGCTGTGTGTCTCAGGCCTCCCAGCCCTCACACAGCCACTGTATCCCCTCTACCTGTCCTATCATGCCCATGTCTGACATAAGAGCCAATCACTGCCATCCGTACATCATGTCTCACTGTCCTGAGGGTCCAGCCTTCCCTAGACCCATCCATGGCCCCTGGGTAGATAAGGGCAATACCTGCTCACTCTAGGGGTTGGGGTGCAGGGAAGGCAGATTTGGGCCTTAGTCTTGAGTCCTACGTTCCACTAATCCAACCAGTGTGCCTCCCACAAGGAACCTTATAACATTGTTTGGTCTGCTTCATCACTTCCCATCCTGGAAGGGAGCCTCTGTGGACCTGAAGATGACACTAGAAGCCACTACTTTTTTTAACTGAAGTGGTTGATTCCTAGGCCTGTCTCCTCCTTGTGTTGGGCTTGAAGCAGCCAAGTGAGGTGCCAGTGTTCTGGCATCAGTATGGACAGTCAAGATTCCCAGGGCACTGCCACACTTTTTCTGTCTGCCGCTTCCACCCCAGCTTGTGAATGCTTGACTCCCTTAGATCAGACGCCATTGAGTCCCCATGCACACAATCAGTTTCCACACCCCAGTTTGGGGAACATACCCCCTGATTGAATGTAGGGAGCTGTTTGCTACCATGCCCTTAAAATGGCGTGGGTTTCCGCTTTCCGCCTTCCCGCTGGAGGGCTCCCCGTCATAAACAACTCCTTATTTGAATGGAACCTGTTGAGTCTTGCGCCTTCTGTGTGGATACAGCCTATCATCAATGCCCACGTGGCTAAGCCTGATTGGCTGGCTATTAATATTTAAGGGCTTGGCTTATTCTCTCTGGGGTCAGAAGAAGCTTGTACAGGGATCCTGAGTAAACTGCTTGGAGAAGATCTTCCTGTGTTGCGTCATTCCTTGCCGGCGAGGGTGGTTGAGACAACTGGTGCCGAAACCCTGAAACTCTCCTCATTTGGGGGGGGGGGGGAGGTTCGAAGATCAGAACTTCTTGCAGACAGGGTACTGCACTGGTAAGTTCCCAAGGTAAGTTGGTACATAAGGGACCGTGAAAAGCGGGTAGCCTGCTCCTCTCTGTAGACAAAGAGGGAGCAAAAAGTTTGCGGAAAGCAAACTGAAAGTAAAGTCCGCTGTCTTGCACACTGAGGTTTAAGTTCACGGATTAGCAACCTAGTGAAAATTAAAGGGTTACAATTTATGGACCCTGCTCTGATAGCAGTGTCCTACATTCTTGCCTGCGTTGTTTTTTGGGGAGTCGTGTTCTGGTTTTCTTGACCGACGTGCACCCCCGGTGATCACAAGTAAAAGGACTTAGAGCCTTAATTTTTAAAATGGGGATCTCACAGTCTCATCCAATTTTTCTGGCTCTTCAGAAGCTGCTTTTATCAAAGAATTTAAAGATCAAGAAATTGACCTTAGAGAGATTTCTTAATGAATGTGATACTGTGGCATTCTGGTTCGCTGTTTATGGCAGCCTAACGGTCGCCTGCTGGGATAGGTTAGGGAAGGATCTGCACTTTGCCTGGGATCAGGGCACACTCAACGGAGGAGTAAGACCTATTTGGAAGCTTGTTAGAGGCTGTTTAGAAGATCAAGCATGCTGTAAGGCCGTAGAGGATGGACAAACTGCTTTAGAAATCTTACTGAAATTTTTACAAGTAAGGACTAGCCCAGTTGTTGCTCAACAAAGACCCTATTGGCAAGGTCTGGGTTTTTCCTAGGGGCCACTGAGGAGGGTATTCCTATTACATGGAAGACATAAGAACCTGTGTGGGTTCCTCAATGGCCCCTTTCCTCTGAAATGCTTGCAGCCGCTCATTCCTTAGTAAGAGAACAGCATTCCCTTGGGCACATTCAAACCTCAGTATCTCCTTGAAACACACCCATTTTCGTTATAAAAAAAGAAAACAGGAAAATGGAGGCTGCTTCATGACCTCCGTGCTATTAATCAACAAATGCAAGTGATGGGTCCACTGCAGCGAGGCCTTCCCTTGTTGTCTGCCTTACCTAGCCATTGGCCAGTCATAGTAATAGATATAAAGGACTATTTCTATTCAATCCCTCTCTGCATTAAAGACAGGGAGCGGTTTGCATTTACCATCCCTTCCTGTAATCATGGGGAACCTGATAAGAGGTATAAATGGAAAGTGTTACCCCAGAGCATGGCTAATAGTCCCACTATGTGTCAAGTATTTTTGAGTGCTGTCATCGCTCCTCTAAGAGAGCAATATTCCAGAGTAAGATGCATCCACTACATGGATGATATCCTTCTGAGTAATAAAGATGAGAAGGTTTTGGATCAAGCTTATGAAGAGCTAATAAGATTATTGAGAAGAAAGCAATTGTTTGTTGCCCCTGATAAGGTTCAAAAAACCAGTGTAGTCTCTTATTTGGGAGCAAGATTGGATCCTCTTACAGTAGTCGCACAAAAGATTGAAATTAGAAAGGATAATCTCAAGACACTTAATGACTTTCAGAAGTTGTTGGGTGATATAAACTGGATCCGAAGCTATTTGAAAATACCTAATTATGAATTAAGGCCATCATTCAATCTTTTGGCTGGTGATTCAGCCCTGGATTCTCCTAGACAATTAACTAAGGAGGCTCGAGTGGCCTTGAGGAAGGTAGAGCAAGGACTACAGGATGCAGTACTATATCGTTGCATAGAGGACTTGGATATCATCCAGTGCATTCTGCCTACCTTTTTGCAGCCTACAGGGCTGTTATGGCAGGCAGGACCCTTATTATGGATTCATCCTAAAGCCTCACCAGCAAAATCCATAGAGTATTACCCCACTGATGTTGCAAAATTGGCCCTTAATGGAATACAACAGTGCGTGCAGTTGTTTGGGAGATATCCAGCCTCCCTGATTATTCCATATACTGCTTTTCAAGTGCAAATATTATGTAGAGCAATTGATGACTGGGCCATATTGCACTGTAGTTTCCATGGTATTATAGATAATAATTTTCCCAAGCATCCTTTGCTCCATTTTTTTAAAGAACGTCCTGTTGTGTTTCCAAAAGTAACTGCACAAAATCCTTTTCCAGATGCTCCCAATATATTTACAGATGGCTCAAAAGCTGGATGTGGGGTGTATATGGTAGAACATCAGAAACCAGTCCTGTATCAATTCTAGCCAAATTCTCCACAGGTGGTTGAGTTGCAAATTGTCTTGGAAGTCTTTAAAACTGCCTTTTTCCCTTCAATTTGCTTTCCAAATTGGCATATGTGGTAAATGCTGTAAAAATTCTAGAGGTGGCCAGACCTATATAACAAAGCAGTACTGTTTGTCAGTTACTGAGAGAGTTACAAAAGATCATTTGGCTGAGAGAGTCAAAATTTTTTATACAACATATTCGAGCTCATACAGGCTTGCCTGGCCCATTAAGTGAAGGAAATGATCTGGTTGATCGTTGCACTAGAATGGAATATGTCTTTTTGAGTTCTGTTTTGGAAAATGCCCGAATTTTTCATAAGCAATTTTATGTTCCTTCAAAGACCTTGCAATGAAGGTTTGGATTATCCTGAGCAGATGCCAGACAAATTGTGCTCGAATGTCAACAATGTGCTGTTCATAATCATCCCTCTAGTTTAGGAATTAATCCAAGAGGTTTGCTACCTTTAAAAATTTGGCAGATGGATGTTACTCATATTTCTGAATTTGGAACTTTAAAATATGTTCATGTTTCTGTGGATACGTGTTCTGGCATCATTCATGCTACAGCCTTGAGTGGAGAGAAGACACATAACATTATTACACATTGCCTTGAATCATGGGTGGCTTGGTGGCAACCTCAACAGCTTAAGACAGACAATGGCCCTGCCTATACAGCTCAGTCTTTTCAATCCTTTTGCAAGCAAATGAATATAATCTTGAATCATGGTCTACCCTATAATCCTCAGCGCCAAGGCATTGTTGAACGTGTTCATCGTACCCTTAAAGAAAGTTTAACAAAACAAAAAGAGGGAATTGGGTATGGTAGAAGACCCAAAGAATGACTCTCATTGGCATTATTTACTTTAAATTTTTTGAATCTGGATAATGATGGTTCAGCTGATCGGCATCAATGCCCTAACAATACCTTGAAGGGTTATGTTAAATGGAAGGATGTGTTTACTGGATTATGGCATGGCCCTAATCCAGTGTTAGAGTGGGTGAGAGGTTCTGTTTGTGTGTTTCCTCAGACTCAACAAGATCCTCTGTGGTTGCCTGAGCGGCTGACCAGACACTGCAATAATAATGAAGATCCTACTGCTGTTACTGATTCGCGGCGAGATGTTGATGCTGGTGTAGATGGAGACAAGATGGGCGATCTTGTCGGTGATCCTGAGACCCATGCCGATACGCCATGATGCTAAGCTGTTTCCTTGTCTTTTTAGTTCTAACAAGTCTCTTGATATACCTTATTCACCTTTAGATAAAGAGGAGGGAAGTGTAAATGAACAGTATGCACTTGCCATCCTTTTGATAGTACTTTCAATTGTTTGCCTGTGGTGCATCTACAGAATGAGGTTTATCCAACAAAGACAGGTTGCAATGATGGTACAGGCATTCACAGCCATTGAAGCTGGACAGTTCCCCCAGGCCTGGGTGGCAGCCATGAGGGCCTAATAAGATGCTTTCCACGCTCAGGATGCGAGTCTAAGCACTGCACTCAGGGGCCCATGATTGGAGAGCCCTTGAGGGGAGCATGTTTGACTGCACATGGGTTGGTACCCCAGAACCCGTCTCTGAGCAAAAGATACCTGACGGGTTTGATGAAATCCACTGGGCTGATGGCTCAGAAGGGTGTCGAAACAAGGTCCATGAGTCCACCTGATGGGCAAACGATATATCAGTGGTCAAACCTCTACTCTTGCCTGAATGCATGTTTAAATAGAAAAAGGAGGACATGTAGGGAGCTGCTTGCTACTGCACCCTTAAAATGGTGCGGGTTTCCGCTTTCCGCCTTCCCTCTGGTGGGCTCCCCGTCGAAAACAACTCCTTATTTGGATGAAGCCTGTTGAGTATTGCGCCTTCTGCGTGGATACAACCTATCAGCAATGCCCACGTGACTAAGCCTGATTGGCTGGCTATTAGTATTTAAGGGCTTGGCTTATTCTTTCCGGGGTCAGAAGAAGTTTGTACAGGGATCCTGAGGAAACTGCTTGAAGAAGATCTTCCTGTGTTGTGTCATTCCTTGCCGGTGAGGGTGGTCGCGACAGTTGTTGAGAATAGTTTTAGCTATCCTGGGTTTTTTGTTATTCCAGATGAATTTAAGAATTGCTCTTTCTAACTCTATGAAGAATTGAGTTGGGATTTTGATGGGTATTGCATTGAATCTCTATAATGTTTTGGCAAAATGGCCATTTTAACTATATTAATCCTGCCGATCCATGTGCATGGGAGATTTTTCCATTTTTTTTTTGAGGTCTTCTTCCATTTCCTTCTTCAGAGTCTTGAAGTTCTTGTCATATAGTTCATTCACATGTTTTGTAATAGTTACCCTACGGTACTATATACTGTTTGTGGCTATTGTGATGGGTGTCATTTCGCTAATTTCTTTCTCAGCCTGCTTATCCTTTGAGTATAGGAAGGCTACTGATTTGCTTGAGTTGATTTTATAAGAAGCCACTTTGCTGAAGTTGTTTATCAGCTGTAGGAGTTCTTTAGTGGAATATTTTGAGATAGGTAAACTCTTAGCCAGACTGACCAAAGGGCACAGAGAAAGTATCCAAATTAACAAAGTTAGAAATTAAAAGGGGGATATCACAACAGAAACTGAGGAAATTCAAAAAATCATGAGATCATACTACAAAATCCTATACCCAAAACAACTGGAGAATCTGGAGGAAATGGACAATTTTCTAGACAGACACCAAATACCACAATTAAATCAGGACCAAATAGATCATGTAAACAGTCCTAAAGAAATAGAAGGGGTCATTGAAAGCATTCCAACCAAAAAATGCACAGGACCAGATGACTTCAGTGCAGAATTCTATCAGACCTTCAAAGAAGACCTAACACCAATACTCTTCAAACTATTCCACAAAATAGAAACAGAAGGAACACTACCCAATTTCTTCTATGAAGCCACAATTACGCTGATACCAAAACCACACAAAGATCCAAAAGAGAAAGAGAAGTTTAGATCAATTTCCCTTATGAACATCGAAGCAAAGATACTCAATAAAATTCTTACCAACTGAATCCAAGAACACATAAAAATGATGATCCACCATGATCACGTAGGCTTTATTCCAGGGATGCAGGGTTGGTTCAATATATGGAAATCCACCAATGTAATTCACTACATAAGCAAACTCAAAGAAAAAAAACACATGGTCATTTCATTAGATGCTGAAAAAGCATTTGACAAAATTCCGCATCCTTTCATACTTAAAGTCTTGGAAAGAACAGGAATTCAAGGCCCATACCTAAACATAGTAAAAGCAATATAAAGCAAACCGGTAGCCAGCATCAAACTAAATGGAGAGAAACTTGAAGCAATCCCACTAAAATCTGGGACTAGACATGGCTGCCCCCCTTTCTCTTTTCAATATTCTACTTGAGGTACTAGCTCAGGCAATTAGACAACATAAGGAGGTCAAAGGGATACAAATTGGAAAGGATAAAGTCAAACTATCATTATTTGCAGATGATATGATAGTCTACCTAAGTGACCCAAAAATTTCATTTATATTCTTTTTTTTTAACTTTTTAAATTTTTTATTTTCTTTTTTTTTAATTTTTTTTATTCGATATAATTTATTTACATTTCAAATGATTTCCCCTTTTCTAGGCCCCCCCCTCCCCGAAAGTCCCGTAAGCCCCCTTCTCTTCCCCTGTCCTCCCTCCCACCCCTTCCCACTTCCCCGTTCTGGTTTTGCCGAATACTGTTTCACTGAGTCTTTCCAGAACCAGGGGCCACTCTTCCTTTCTTCTTGTATCTCATTTGATGTGTGGATTATGTTTTGGGTATTCCAGTTTTCTAGGTTAATAACCACTTATTAGTGAGTGCATACCATGATTCACCTTTTGAGTCTGGGTTACCTCACTTAGTATGATGTTCTCTTGCTCCATCAATTTGCCTAAGAATTTCATGAATTCATTGTTTCTAATGGCTGAATAGTACTCCATTGTGTAGATATACCACATTTTTTGCATCCACTCTTCTGTTGAGGGATACCTGGGTTCTTTCCAGCATCTGGCAATTATAAATAGGGCTGCTATGAACATAGTAGAGCATGTATCCTTATTACATGGTGGGGAATCCTCTGGATATATGCCCAGGAGTGGTATAGCAGGATCTTCTGGAAGTGAGGTGCCCAGTTTTCGGAGGAACCGCCAGACTGATTTCCAGAGTGGTTGTACCAATTTGCAACCCCACCAGCAGTGGAGGAGTGTTCCTCTTTCTCCACACCCTCTCCAACACCTGCTGTCTCCTGAATTTTTAATCTTAGCCATTCTGACTGGTGTAAGATGAAATCTTAGGGTTGTTTTGATTTGCATTTCCCTAATGACTAACGAAGTTGAGCATTTTTTAAGATGCTTCTCCGCCAGCCGAAGTTCTTCAGGTGAGAATTCTTTGTTTAACTCTGTACCCCAGTTTTTAATAGGGTTGTTTGCTTTTCTGGAGTCTAACTTCTTGAGTTCTTTATATATATTGGATATTAGCCCTCGATCTGATGTAGGATTGGTGAAGATCTTTTCCCAATTTGTTGGTTGCCGATCTGTCCTCTTGATGGTGTCCTTTGCCTTACAGAAACTCTGTAACCTTATGAGGTCCCATTTGTCAATTCTTGCTCTTAGAGCATACGCTATTGGTGTTCTGTTCAGAAACTTTCTCCCTGTACCGATGTCCTCAAGGGTCTTCCCCAGTTTCTTTTCTATTAGCTTCAGAGTGTCTGGCTTTATGTGGAGGTCCTTGATCCATTTGGATTTGAGCTTAGTACAAGGAGACAAGGATGGATCAATTCGCATTCTTCTGCATGCTGACCTCCAGTTGAACCAGCACCATTTGTTGAAAAGGCTATCTTTTTTCCAGTGGATGTTTTCAGCCTCTTTGTCGAGGATCAAGTGGCCATAGGTGTGTGGGTTCATTTCTGGATCTTCAATCCTGTTCCATTGATCCTCCTGCCTGTCACTGTACCAATACCATGCAGTTTTTAACACTATTGCTCTGTAGTATTGCTTGAGGTCAGGGATACTGATTCCCCCAGATTTTCTTTTGTTGCTGAGAATAGTTTTAGCTATCCTGGGTTTTTTGTTGTTCCAGATGAATTTGATAATTGCTCTTTCTAACTCTGTGAAGAATTGAGTTGGGATTTTGATGGGTATTGCATTGAATCTGTATAGTGCTTTAGGCAAAATGGCCATTTTAACTATATTGATTCTACCGATCCATGAGCATGGGAGGTTTTCCCATTTTTTGAGGTCTTCTTCCATTTCCTTCTTCAGAGTCTTGAAGTTCTTGTCATACAGATCTTTCACATGTTTGGTAAGAGTCACCCCAAGATACTTTATACTGTTTGTGGCTATTGTGAAGGGGGTCATTTCCCTAATTTCTTTCTCAGCCTGCTTTTCCTTTGAGTATAGGAAGGCCACTGATTTGCTTGAGTTGATTTTATAACCTGCCACTTTGCTGAAGTTGTTTATCAGTTGTAGGAGCTCTCTAGTGGAGTTTTTTGTGTCACATAGGTAGACAATCATGTCATCTGCAAATAATGATAGTTTGACTTCTTCCTTTCCAATTTGTATCCCTTTGACCTCCTTATGTTGTCGAATTGCCCGAGCTAGTACCTCAAGTACAATATTGAAAAGATAAGGAGAAAGGGGGCAGCCTTGTCTGGTCCCTGATTTCAGTGGGATTGCTTCAAGTTTCTCTCCATTTAGTTTGATGCTGGCTACCGGTTTGCTGTATATTGCTTTTACTATGTTTAGGTTTGGGCCTTGAATTCCTGTTCTCTCCAAGACTTTAAGCATGAAAGGATGCTGAATTTTGTCAAATGCTTTTTCAGCATTCAATGAAATGACCATGTGGTTTTGTTCTTTGAGTTTGTTTATGTAGTGGATTGTATTGATGGATTTCCGTATATTGAACCAACCCTGCATTCCTGGGATAAAGCCTACTTGATCATGGTGGATGATCGTTTTGATGTGTTCTTGGATTCGGTTGGCAAGAATTTTATTGAGTATTTTTGCATCGATGTTCATAAGGGAAATTGGTCTGAAGTTCTCTTTCTTTGTTGGATCTTTGTGTGGCTTTGGCATCAGCGTAATTGTGGCTTCGTAGAAGGAATTGGGTAGTGTTCCTTCTGTTTCTATTTTGTGGAATAGTTTGAAGAGTATTGGTGTTAACTCTTCTTTGAAGGTCTGGTAGAATTCTGCACTGAAACCATCTGGTCCTGTGCTTTTTTTGGTTGGAAGACTTTCTATGACTCCTTCTATTTCTTTAGGCATTATGGGACTGTTTAGATGGTCTAGTTGGTCCTGATTTAATTTTGGTATTTGGTATCTGTCAAGGAAATTGTCCATTTCCTCCAGATTCTCCAGTTGTGTTGAGTACAGGCTCTTGTAGTAGGATCTGATGATTTTTTGGATTTCCTCAGTTTCCGTTGTTATATCTCCCTTTTCATTTCTAAGT
This sequence comes from Apodemus sylvaticus, assembly GCF_947179515.1. Classification (NCBI taxonomy): domain Eukaryota; kingdom Metazoa; phylum Chordata; class Mammalia; order Rodentia; family Muridae; genus Apodemus; species Apodemus sylvaticus. Next base: position 96,464,821 of record NC_067484.1, on the reverse strand, counting down.
TTGTTAATTTGGATACTTTCTCTGTGCCCTTTGGTCAGTCTGGCTAAGGGTTTATCTATCTTGTTGATTTTCTCAAAAAACAAGCTCCTGGTTTTGTTGATTTTTTGTACGGTTCTCTTTGTTTCTACTTGATTGATTTCGGCCCTGAGTTTGATGATTTCCTGCCTTCTACTCCTCCTGGGTGAAATAGCTTCTTTTTGTTCTAGGGCTTTCAGGTGTGTCATTAAGCTGGTAATGCATGCTCTCTCCGTTTTCTTTTTGGAGGCACTCAGGGCTATGAGTTTTCCTCTTAGCACTGCTTTCATTGTGTCCCATAGATTTGGGTATGTTGTGTTTTCATTTTCATTGTGTTCTAAAAAGTCTTTAATTTCTTTCTTTATTTCTTCCTTGACCAAGGTATCATTGAGTAGAGTATTGTTCAGTTTCCACGTGTATGTGGGTTTTCTGTTGTTTCTGTTGCTATTGAAGACCACTTTTACTCCATAGTGATCAGATAGGAGGCATGGGATTAGTTCGATCTTCTTATATTTGTTGAGGTCTGTCTTGTGACCAATTATATGGTCGATTTTGGAGAAGGTACCATGAGGTGCTGAAAAAAAGGTATATTCTTTTGTTTTAGGATAGAATGTTCTATATATATATCTGTTAAATCTAATTGGTCCAAAGCTTCAATTAGTTTCATTGTGTACTTGTTTAGTTTCTGTTTTCCTGATCGGTCCATTGAGGAAAGTGCAGTGTTGAAGTCACCCACAATTATTGTGTTAGGTGCAATGTGTGCTTCGAGTTTTAATAAAGTTTCTTTTATGAAAGAGGGTGCCCTTGCATTTGGAGCATAGATGTTCAGGATTGAGAGTTCTTCTTGTAGTATTTTTCCTTTGACCAGCAAGAAGTGTCCCTCAGAGTCTCTTTTGATGACTTTGGGTTGAAAGTCAATTTTATCTGATATTAAAATGGCTACTCCAGCTTGTTTCCTGAGACCATTTGCTTGTAAAATTGTCTTCCAGCCTTTTACTCTAAGGTAGTGTTTGTCTTTGACCCTGAGGTGTGTTTCCTGTAAGCAGCAAAATGTAGGGTCCTGTTTACGTATCCAGTCAGTTAGTCTGTGTCTTTTTATTGGGGCATTGAGTCCATGGATGTTAAGAGATATTAAGGAATAGTGATTGTTACTTCCTATCATTTTTGACGTTATTTTTTAAATTTGATTGCTTAACTTCTTTTGGGTTTGATGAAAGGTTACTATCTTGCTTTTTCCAGGGTGAAGTTTCCCTCCTTGTATTGGTGTTGTCCTCCTATTATCCTTTTTAGGGCTGGGTTTGTGGATAGATATTGGGTAAACTTGGTTTTGTCATGAAATATCTTAGTTTCTCCATCTATGGTGATTGAGAGTTTTGCTGGATATAGTAGTTTTGGTTGGCATTTGTGTTCTCTTAGAGTCTGCATGAGATCTGCCCAGGACCTTCTAGCCTTCATAGTCTCAGGTGAAAAGTCTGCTGTGATTCTGATAGGTCTTCCTTTATATGTTACTTGGCCTTTTTCTCTTACTGCCTTTAATATTCTTTCTTTGTTTAGAACATTTGGTGTTTTGATTATTATGTGACGGGAAGTATTTCTGTTCTGGTCCAGTCTGTTTGGAGTTCTGTAGGCTTCTTGTATATTCATGGGCATCTCTCTCTTTAGGTTAGGGAAGTTTTCTTCCATAATTTTATTGAAGATATTTGCTGGCCCTTTAAGTTGTAAATCTTCACTCTCATCTATGCCTATAATCCTTAGGTTTGGTCTTCCCATTGTGTCCTGGATTTCCTGGATATTTTGGGTTACAAGCTTTTTGCATTTTGCATTTTCTTTAACTGTTGAGTCCATGGTTTCTATGGAATCTTCAGCATCTGAGATTCTTTCCTCTATTTCTTGTATTCTGTTGTTGATATTTGCATCTCTGTCCCCTGATTTCTTCCCAAGGCTTTCTATCTCCAAAGTTGTCTCCCTTTGAGTTTTCTTAGTTGTTTCTACTTCTGATTTTAGATCCTGGATGGTTTTGCTTAGCTCCTTCACTTGCTTGTTTGTGCTTTCCTGTAATTCTTTAAGAGATTTTTGTGTTTCCTCTTTCATGACCTCAGCCTGTTGACCAAAGTTCTCCTGTATTTCTTTAAGTGATTTTTGCGTTTCCTCCTTGTTGGCTTTTATATTCTCTTGGATTTCTTTCAGTGATTTTTGTGTTTCCCTAGCAAGGGCTTCTAACTTTTGATCCATTTTCTCCTGAATTTCTTTAAGTATGTCCTTCATGTGTTCCTGTACCAGCATCATGACCAGTGATTTTAAATCCAAATCTTGTATTACTGGTGTGATCGGGTATCCAGGACATGCTGGTAGAGGAGAATTGGGTTCAGATGTTGCCATATTGCCTTGATTTCTGTTAGTGACGTTCCTGCGTTTGCCTTTTGCTATCTAGTTCTCACTGGTGTTACTTGGTCTTGTCAGTGCTGGACTCACCAGTGCAAGCTGCCCCTTCCCGTTGGCCTCTGGTGCACAGCTTACACCCTGCACTGCCTGTAGACAGGGTGCTGCTGTCCAGGCTGTTCAGATCCCGAAGCAGGCACCTGAAGGCTCCCGCTGGGGCCCGCAGGATTTACCGGAGCACACCGACTTCTCCCAGCTGGCCGCCCGGAAGCCCCTGCTAGCCTCTTGAGGGACCTGGAGATGTGGTGCGGCCGCCCAGGCTGATCTGAAGCGGAGATAGTTGAGCAAGGGCTTCCGCCTGAGGCCCCGCCCCAGATTGTGTCTGTGGACCAGATGGAGCCCGTGTGCACCCCCAGGGAGCGCCGACGGTGTATGCTGCTGTGACCTCCCCTGTGTTCCGCTCACTCCGCTGGGCAGCCGATTCCCCAACCGGGCTGGCACACTCAAGGTTAGCCTGGTCGCCCAGGCCCTGAGTCCAGGCCAAAGCCTGGGAGGCCAATGTCCGAGCAAAGTTCCCCTAGGGCTATGACTGTTAATTGGGTCCGCCAGGTGACCTGGATGGCTGGTGTGCGCGTCCGCGCTCCCCGAAAGCACCAGGAGAGTCTGCTGTGCAAACAACATCCTGGGCGGGTTGACACACAGATGGACCACCAAACCGCCCATTTCTTGGGGTCAGTCCTGTGCCTTTTGGGGCCTAGACCCCCGTTTTGTTAGCCTCAGGCTACACTTGTTAGTCTCTGCCCTCCCGAGCACTCTGGGTCCTGTAGGCAAAATGGCGGCGTGTGCGCTGGCCAGGGCAAAAAAACCTCCTGGCTGGGTTGGTACCCCGATGGCCACCCGAACAGCCCAGGGCCTGGGTGCAGGCCAACGCCCGTCGGGCTCAGACCCCTGCGGTGTTGGCCTCGGATTATGTTTGTGTACCTCAGTCTGTCCGATCTCTGGAGTCCGAAATCAAGATGGAGGTGAGTCTCTCTCATTTATATTCTTAATGCATTTGTATGCCTAACATTGTATCTGAGTGTTTTTCCAAATAATTTTTATATTATCAATAATCCTACATAATCCTCAATTTTATAATACACAAGTTATATGAAAATCTTCAGTTTTATCAGAAAATGTTTCCACTTCATTTTTCAATTATATTCTAAATATATTAATATGCCTCTTATATTTTATGAATTTTTTTCTAAGAAATCTTCAATATTAACAGTTATCCTCTATAATCCACTACTTTATCATACATATGTTTGATGAAAATCTTCAGTTTATTTCCTAAAATATCTCCACTTTCGTTTTCATTTATATTCTAAATGAATTTGTATTCCTAGCATTATATCTGAATGTTTTTCCAAAATAATTTTATATTATCAATAATTCTAAGTAATCCTCATTATTTAATACATAAATCATATTAAAATCTTCAGTTTTAACAGAAAATTTTTCCACTTCATTTTTCATTATATCCTAAATGTATTTATTTGTCTATTATTTTATCTGAGATTTTTTTTCCAAATAATCTTTGATATTATCAATTTTCCTATATTATCCTCAATTTCTCACATACAGGTTAGAGGAAGATCTTCAGTATATTCAAAAAAATATCTATACTTATTTTCAATTGTATTCTAAATGCTTTTGAATGCCTAGAATTGTGTCTGAGTGTTTTTCTGAATAAATCTTCAATTTTATCCCAAAAGTATTTGTATGCTTACTATTTTATCTGAATTTTTTTCAAGAAAACCTTCAATATTATCAACTACTCTATGTATCAATTATATGGTAAATGAAATTATATTCCAAAAAATCTTCAATATTGTCAATTACCCTTCGTATTCTTCAATTTTCTCTCACTCAGGATAGATGAAAATCTTTAGTATTATCACAAAATGTCTACAATTACTTTTTCAATTATATTCTAAAGGCATTTGCATGACTAAAATTGTGTCTGAGTGTTTTTAAAAATAAATCTTCAATTTTATCTAACACTATGTAATCCTCAGTTTAATCATACATAAGTCTTATGAATACCTTCAGTTTTATCAGAAAATGACTCTTCATCCTTTTTCTTTGTATTCTAAATGCATTTGTCTACCTATCATTTTATCTGAGTTTTTTCGAAAAATATTTACATTATAAATTATCATATGTATTCTCAATTTTATGATACATATTTTATATTAAAATCTTCAGTTTTATCAGAAAATATTTCCAGTTCATTTGTCAATTATATACTCTAACTATTTATAAGCCTATTATTTTATCTGAGATTTTTTCCAAAACATCTTCCATATTATCAATGATCCAATGTAATCCTCAACTTCATCACACATATGTAAGATGAAATTCTTCAGTATTTTCAGAAAAAGTCAACACTTTCTATTTCAATAATATTCTAAATGCATCTGTATGCCTGTCATTGAATCTGAGATTTTTCCAAAAAATGTTTATATTATTAATTACCCTACGAAATCTTAAATTTTGTGAGACATTTATTATATAAATATCTTCAGTTTTATCAGAAAATATTTCCGCTTCATTTTCCAATTGTGTCATATACATATATATATATATATATATATATATATATATATATATATGCCTATTATTTTATCTGAGATTTTTTTCCTAATATTCTTCAATATTATAAATTATCCATTGTAATCCTCAATTTTTATCACACACAGGTTAGATATAAATCTTCAGTTTTATCAGAAAATTTCTACACTTCTTTTTTCAATTATATTCTAAATGCATTTGTATGCCTAGTATTGTATATGAGTTTTTCCAAACAAATCTTCAATTTTATAAATAACTGCATTTAATCCTCAATTTTACATACATATGTTGTATGAAAATATTCATTTTTATCAGAAAATGTCTCCACTTCCTTTTTAATTTATATTCTAAATGAATTTGTATGCCTATCATTTTATCTGAGATTTTTCCAAAAAATTATTTGTATTATCAGTCATCCTATGTAATCCTTAATTTTATGATACATATTCTATATGAAAATCTTCAGTTTTATCAGAAAATTTTACCACTTCATTTTTAAATTATATCCTCAAAGTATTTGTATGCCTATTATTTTATTTGAGAATTTTCCAAAAAAAAACCCTTCATTGTTATCAATTATTCTATGTAATCCTCAATTTTCACAAACAGGTTAGATGAAAATTGTCATTATATTCATAAAATATCTACACTTCTTTTTCAATCATATTCTAAATGCATTTGGATGCCTAGAATTGTATTTGAGTGCACAGAGCCATATTGGAATTCATACCACATGGTAGGAACTTGACATTGGCCAAGGACAATCCCTAGCTTTGAGCAGGAATCTGCTATTAGGGCATAATAGGGAAGTAAGTTAAGGCAGGAATTTTTATCCTAGGGTAGAGAAGCTTACAGTAAAGGTATAGCTCATTGTTCCTCTAGGTCTTGGAATTCCTAAATTAAGCAGGTGACCAACACAGCTGCCATAGCAATCATGAAAAGGACCTCCAGGAGAAGCTAGACAACTTCAGCCAAAGTCAACCAAGATTATGGAGGGAAGGGTTTGGCCAAACTGTTAAAAGGTCTGACCAACATTAAAGTTTCAGAATCGTTCAGTAAAATATTGACCTGGCCCTTCTTTCATTTCGCCCCTTCCCCATCTATCACTCAGTTTCTGTTCCAGCAACCCAGTTCGTAATAGCTGCAGGCAGCTATGGAATAAAACATCTGAGTGTTTTTCTGATAAAACTTCAATTTTATCAAAAACACTATGTAATCCTCAATTTTATCATACATATGTTGTATGAAAATCTTCAGTGTTTTCAGAAAATATCTCTATTTCATTTTTCATTTATATTCTAAATGCATTTGTATGCCTAGATTTGTATCAGAGTGTTTTTCTAAAAAATATTTATTTTATAAATTATCCTATGTAACTATCAACTTTGTGATACATGTTATATGAAAATCTTCAGTTGTGTTAGAAAATGTTTTGACTTCAGTTTTAAATTATATTCAAAACGTATTTGTATGCCTATTATTTTATCTGAGTTTTTTTAAAAAAAATCTTGAATATTATCAATTATCCTATGTAATCCTCAATTTTCTTACACACAGGTTATATGAAAATCTTCAGAATATAAAAACAATATCTACACTTATTTTTCAGTTATATTCTAAATGCATTTCTATGCCTAGCATTGGATCTGAGTGTTTTTCTATATAAATCTTATATTATATCAATAACAGTATGTAATCCTGAATTTTATCATACACATGTTTTATGAAAATCTTCAGTTTTATCAGAAAATGTCTCCACTTACTTTTTCCTCTGTATTCTAAATGCATTTTATGCCTATAATTTTATCTGAGTTTTTATTAAAAATATTCAATATTATCAGTTATCCTATGTAATCCTCAATGTTATGATACATATGTATATGATAATCCTCAGTTTTATCAGAAAATGTTTTCACTTCATTCCTCAATTATATCCTTAATGTAATTATATGCCTATTATATTTTCTGAATGTTTTCCAAAAAATCTTCAATATTATCAGTTATCTTGTATAATCCTCCATTTTATCATACATTTTTTAATGAAAATCATCCTTTTTTCAGAAAATGTCTCCACATCCGTTTTTATTTATGTTCATTTTTTTATTTTATTCGATATATTTTTATTTACATTTCAAATTATTTTCTCTTTTCTGGTCCCCCACTCCCCGAAAGTCGCATAAGCCCCCTTTCCTCCCCCTGTTCTCCTACCCACCCCTTCCCACTTCCCTGTTCTGGTTTTGCCTTACACTGCTACACTGAGTCTTTCCAGAACCAGGGGCCACTCCTCCGTTCTTCTTGTACCTCATTCGATGTGTGGATTATGTTTTGGGATTCCAGTTTTCCAGGCTAATATCCACTTATTAGTGAGTGCGTGCCATGATTGATCTTTTGAGACTGGGTTGCCTCACTTAGTATGATGTTCTCCTTCTTCATCCATTTGCCTAAGAATTTCATGAATTCTTTGTTTCTAATGGCTGAATAGTACTCCATTGTCTATATATACCACATTTTTGTATTTTAACATGTTTCATAAAATTGATGATTACAAAAGATATTAGATAATATAAGATTATTTGGAGAAACTCAGATTCAATGATAGGCATACGAATGCATGTAGAATATAATTGAAAAAGTAAGTGCCGACATTTTTAGATAATATGAAGAATTACTACTAATGTCTGTGTGATAAAATTGTAGATTATATAGGACAGTTCATAATATTGAAGATTTTTTTGGAAAAATTCAGACAAAATTATAGGCATATAAATACATTCATGATATATTTGACAAATGAATTAGAAACATTTTCTGATAAAACTGAAGATTTTCATATAACTTATGTATCATAAAATTGAGGATTCCGTAGGATTATTGATAAAATAATAATTATTTGGAAAAACAGTCAGATAAAATGTTAGCCATACAAATGCATTAAGAATATAAATGAAAACGGAAGTGGAGACATTTTCTGAAAAAATTGAAGATTTTCATAAAACATATGTATGATAAAATTGAGGATTATACAGGATAACTGATAATATTGAAGATTTTTTGGAAAAAATTCAGATAATATAATAGGCATATAATTACATTTAGGATATAATAGAAAAATGAAGTGGAAACAGTTTCTGATAAAACTGAGGATTTTCATATACATATGTGTAGAATCCAGCTCACATATTTTAACCATGGGTTTTCTGGAAGGAGAGATGGTTAAGGAACAGGATGAAAGAAAAATCACATGGAGAGATACAAAAACACATGGATTTTGGTTCAAGTCTCCATCTTTAATCATGCCTCTCTCCCAAGAAACAAAGGTAGACCAAGCCCCTCCCCTGAAGGCTGGAAACTGTTTCTTCTTGTTCTTCAGGAGGTGGGTGGTCATGGTGCTGGCTGCTATTCTTGAGAGCAGTGGGAAGTCACAATTCCTCCCTTCTATTCTTGAGAGAAGTGGGCAGGGGGAGGTTGTGACACAAGTTACTCTGCTTTGCTCCAGGCCAGCAGACAGGTGCTGCCTGCAGGAGGACCAGGCTGCGGCTATAGCAGCAGACCACGCAGCAGCATGCTGTCTAGAGCCCACTCATGCTGGGCCTGGACATGCTGCTTCTAGCCGGCCTGGCGCAAGGGTGTGCCGGTCTGCTGGCAGGGGCGTTGACTCCCCCCGCCCCCTGCTTCTGCATTTCTCGGCTTGTCAGTCCCCTGGCCACAATTACTTAATTAAAACAAAGCATGAGTTTCTGCCCAAAAAAATATTTTGGCAAATTCATACAGATATGATCCAAAATACAATTCAAATATAGCCTTGCCTTATATGAAGGTTGTTTTGTCTCTGCTTCAATACAAAACCTGAGATCTTACATTTTAATATATTTTATTTATAGAAATCTCTATTGTTTTATAAAAATATTTGTTTATAAAAATGTTTTGTTTATAGAGAAACAGGCCTTTGCTTATGGTTTTTTAAAATTTTTTAAATAAATAATTTTCAAAGGTTATTAAAATAAGTTAATTGGCTAAGACATCTCTTTAAGCTTGCCACAGGAGAACTATTGATGTGTTGTTAAAATTTTATAGAGATATTTTAAAGAAATGTTTTAATTGCCTAATAAAATATTTATTCCTTGCTTCAAGTAGCAATCAACTTAATTATTATTAATGGTTGATCTATTACCTGGCAAGCCTTTTAAGGCAAAATTAATAATTGTTATCCAAAAAATAAGTTGTTACAATTTACTTTATATTTCTTTATATACATCCCATAAATTATACATCAACTATGGGACTAAAGTTTATATAACGTCTATTCCTTTAAGTTTTCCCTGCTTCAGCACTTGGGTGCTATAGCAGCTATTTTTAAGATGTTAAAAATCAATCTTTTAATAATAGTAAAAATATATAAAACTCAAGGTTTACAATTGCTTAAAATTGTTCTATTTTTAATACTGCAAATTCTTAATTTTTATAATTGTTTATACAAATATAATTCAAATTTAAAAGGATATGTTCTCTAAATTAATATCGTTTAGATATTTATAAGCTTACCCAAAGGCTAGAGAGATAGCCATAGGTGCTGAGCGCTAGACTCTTGTATTTTATGTTTGTAAGCCTGGAGAGATGGCTCAGCTGCTAAAGGCTGGGCTCTCATTCATGGAGCATGAGAGCTAGAATCCCAGTGAGTACATGGTGGCTTACAACCACCTGTTGTGAGATCTAATGCCCTCTTCTTGTATGTCTGAAGACAACTACAATATACTTATTTATAATTTAATCTTTAAAAAGGTGCCTGGACAGGACCCCTTGGGTCAGGGCACATAAAGATTTTATCCCAAAGAGTCTATATAGAAACATTCAGATGTACAGATTTATTATTTGTATCATCAAAAAAGTAATGGCTTAAAAATAATTTTATATTTTTTTGTACATCAAATTATAAAGATTTGTTCTTGATGCCCTCAATTTCTACTTCTACCAAATAATGGTGTTAATTCTAGAGGGCTTAATTATTACAGATAAGTAATACTCATTTCTAATTTAGAAAATTAAAATATGTGCATATTAGTATGATTCATTTTTAGGGCATTCTAGTTGTAACTGCTCTAGCAAAAGGCAACTGAGAATGCTGCATTTATTTTCTATAATTACATAGTTATTGCCTATGTTATGGTATATGCTTGGTGTTCCAACTTAGATTGAAACAAACAATAAAACTGGCCATTTAATAAATAAAGGCTATTCATTTGAGATATCTTTGACAATTTGATTCTTTATTATCCTCAAAGATGAGGTAATATAAAACATTTTTACAAAACAAAACAATATCTTCTTATGAAAAAGGAGAGCGGAAATGGTACCGCCACGCATGTAATTTGAATTATGCATATATATTTTTAAGGCATATATACTTTAAAGAAAATTTTAAAATTTGGATGCCAAGGTAATTCTTGCAAACTATATACGGCTTCCTATCACTAGACATGCCAGTGTCTAGATGAGATAGAATAATTCACTTATTGACATGGCTGTTGTCATCAAGATAGATTAATAATGTTTCTTAGATATGCATGAGGTTGTATTTCCTAATATGGTCTTTATAGCTTCTGCATAAAAATACTCTTGATTTTCATAAATGGCTCTTCTGAAGGAAGAGCTAGATATCTTATTCATAATCAAATAGTCGTTATAGAAACACCTGGTCTCAGCTCAATTAGCAGAGCTTACAATGATATTAAATGTTTTTCAACCTATTAATAATACTTTTAATCTTTTCAATTAGCTTGTGTGTTGCAGAATTAATTCTTTTATTGTAAACCTATGGCATGTTTAATTTTAATATGCCATCAGGGTCTTTGTTTTCACTATGGTAAAACAATGCCCTAACTGGCTTTCCTTAACTCCAGCTCCCCATTTAGGGGTTTATCTTATGCCCTATCATTTTTGACAAATGTAACATAAAATGTAATGTTGACATATGTAATTCGCTATGCAAAATTGGAAAAAAAATTCTTTTCACTTCTCTACATTCAAGAGAAGCCTCTAAATGTAATCAATCATTGTTCACAAGTTTTCAAACCAAGGGATTGCCCTGGTTAAATGGCAGGACTTGCTAACCAATATATAGAATGGTCCAGACCTTGTTTTATTATAGAAAAGATGTTCTATTTATATTTTCTCTCAAAAAGAAGATGGAGCCCGATGGCTACCAGAAAGATTGATATGGTAGGTAAATAGAGACCCTAAATCAGCTACTAAGTATGACTAATTCAATAATGTTCTTAAGGCTACTTCTCCCATATTGGGAAGGTAGGCTGCTTTTCCTCTAGTCATTAATTTGCAAGCCAGGTTTTATTCCTGAACTACTAATTTACAACCAAATTAAATACTATGGGCCCTCCAGAGAAACAGTCCAAGCAGTTTTTCCTTTTAATCTCTATTTTTTTTTTTTTTGTATTTCAAGCAGATATCTTTCAGATACAACACTCGAAGGTGGTCTAATACAGCAATGGCTTCCAGGACTCGAAGATGGGCGACTGAAAGCCAGCCAACTCATATTCACAGGGCATTTACTTTACCAGTGGATCCCCAGAGAGGGGGCAGCATAGAACCGGATCTATGCATGTTTGTTAATTGAGCAAACAGGGGCATCAGTTTGAGGTGCGAGGCGAAGCACTGCAAGGGAAAAGGAAATGTCCTACTTCCGAGTTTCCCTGAAAAGCACGCCCGGCTGCATAGGGGTTGACATTGAAAGATTGTCCTTAAATAATTAAGGCAGTCTATTTCTCCTCCCCTGAAAAAGATGTCAATTAATGTTTAAAGGGGTCGAGGCCAATGCTTTCCCTCACTGGTCAACGCCCATCTTCTTTTGACGAATATAGGTATCCACTGGTTTTTCTTAAAATTAAAAAAAAAGGGAGGAATTATGACCTCCTCCTGCCCACTGCTCTCAAGAATAGAAGGGAGGAATTGTGAGTTCCCCCTGCCCACTGCTTTCAAGAATAACAGCCACCAACCTGACCACCCACCTTCTGAAGAAAAAGAAGAACCGGTTTCCAGCCTTCGGGGGAGGGGCTTAGTCTACCTTTGTTTCTTGGGAGATATGCATGATTAAAGATGGAGTCTTGAACCAAAAGCCATGTGTTTTTCTGTCTCTCCATGTGATTTCTCTTGTAGCCTGTTCCTTACACGTCTCTCCTTCCAGAAAAGCCACGATTAAAATATGTGAGCTAGACTCTACACATATGTATCATAACATTGAGGATTACATAGGATAATTGATAATACTGAATATTTTTTAAATAAAAACACAAATAAAATAATAGGCATACGAATGCATTTAGAATATAAAGGAAAAAGGAAGTGGAGACATTGTCTAATAAAAGTGAAGAATTTCATATAACGTATGTATGATGAAATTGAGGATTACATAGTGCTACTGATAAAATCGAAGATTTATTTATAAATCTTATATGATATTATATTATTATATTATATAAATCTTATATTATATATTTATTTATAAATTTTTCTGAAAAAATATTTTGTAAATTATCCTATGCAAAACTCAATTTTGTAAAACATACGTTATATTAAAATCTTCAGTTTTATCCGAAAATATTGCCACTTAATTTATCAATTATATCCTAAAAGTATTTGTATGCTGATTAATTTATCTGAATTTTTTTCAAGAAAAAACTTCAATATTATCAACTATTATATGTAATCCTCTATTTTAACACACAGGATTGATGAAAATCTTCATTATATTCAAAAATATGTATACTTATTTTTCAATTATATTCTAAATGCATTTGTATGCCTAGAATTGTATCTGAGTGTTTTTCTGAATAAATCTTCAAATTTATCAAAATCAATATGTAATCCTCAATTTCATCATGCATATGCTGTAAGAAAATCTTCAGTTTTTTCAGATAATCCCTCCACTTCATTTTTCATGCATATTCTAAATGCATTTTTATGTCTAGATTTCTATCAGTGTTTTTCAAAAAAATTATTTTATAAATAATTTTATAAGTTATAATTTAACCTATTTATATTTGATTGTTTTTATAAATAAATCTTCGATTTTATCAATACCACTATGTAATCCTCAACTTCGTCATGCATGTTTCATGAAAATCTGCAGGTTTATCAGAAAATGTCTCCACTTCCTTTTTCCTTTATACACCAAACAGATTTTTATGCCTATCATTTTATCTGAATTTTTTATTAAAAATTTTCAATATTATCATTTATCCTATGTAATCTTCAATGTTATGATACATTGTGGAAAGCCGTAACAGTATTCGCCATTACAAGATGGCACCGGCTTCAGCTGTGCCAGCTCAGCGTTCTTGGTAAACAAGTCAGGTACGCATGTGCAAGAGCAAAAACCACGCCTAGTCTCTGCCCATCCTGTGACATAGATATGAGGTGTTGAGTGAACAGCCAATCAGGTGTGTACATGCCATGCCAAGGGGTATATAAACAGCGCCCATTTTGGGCTCAGGGTCTTCCTCCACAAAAAGCTTCAATAAAAGCTTGGCTGCAGAAGGATCCTGTTGCTCCTGCGTGCGTTCTTGCTGGCGAGACGATAGTGTGGGACAATACATATGTATATGAAAATCCTCAGTTTTATCACAAAATGTTTCCAGTTCATTTTTAATTATCTCCTAAATATATTTATATGCCTATTATTTTATCTGAGTTTTTTCTAAAATCTCTTCAATATTATCAATTGTCCTATGTAGTTTTCATTTTTTTTCACACTCAGGTTAGATGAAAATCTTCAGTATTATCACAAAATATCTACACTTCCTTTTCCAATTATATTCTAAATGCATTTCTATGCCTAGAATTGTATCTGAGTATTTTTCAAAAAAATTCATATTATCACTTATGCTATATAATCCTCATTTTTATGATACATTTGTCATATAAAAATCTTCAGTTTCTTCAGAAAATGTTACCACTTCATTTTTCAATTATATCTTAAAAGTACTTGTATGCCTATTATTTTATTTGAGTTTTTTCCAAAAAATCAATGTTATCAATTATTATATATAATCCTCAATATTCACAAACATAATAGTAGAAAAGATTCATTATATTCAAGAAATATCTACCCTTCTATTTCAATTTTTTTCTAAATGCATTTGTATGCCTAGAATTTTATCTGAGTGTTTTCATTTCTTCACTTTTATCAAAAACACTATGTAATCTTCAATTTTATCATCCATATGTTCTATGAAAATTTTCAGTTTTTTCAGAAAATATCTCTACTTCATTTTTCATTTATATTATAAATGCATTTGTATGCCTAGAGTTGTATCAGAGAGTTTTTCCAAAAAAATTATTTTATAAATTATCCAATGTAATCCTCAATTTTGTGATACATATGTTATATGAAAATCTTCAGTTTTATCAAAAAATGTTACCAGTTCATTTATCAATTATATCCTGAAAGTATTTTTATACCTATTATTTTATCTGACTTTTCTTCAAAAATAATCCATAATATTATCAATTATCCTATGTAATCCTCAATTTTCTCACATACGGGTAAGATGAAAATCTTCAGTATATTCAAAATACAAATACACTTATTTTTCAATTATATGCTAAATGCATGTGTATGCCTAGAAATGTATCTGAGTGTTTTATGAATAAATGTACAATTTATCAAAAACACTATGTAATCCTCAAATTTATCACTCATATTTCATATGAAAATCTTCACTTTCTTCAGAACATATCTCCACTTCATTTTTCATTTATATTCTAAATGCATTTGTATGCCTAGAGTTTTATCATAGTGTTTTTCAAAAAAAAATTTTATAAATTATCCTATGTAATTTTCAACTTTGTGATACATATGTTATATGAAAATCTTCAGTTTTATCAGAAATTGTTTCCACTTCATTTTTAAATTAAATTCTAAAAGGATTTATATGCCTATTATTTTATCTGATTGTTTTCTAAAAAATCTTCAATATTATCAATTATCCTATGTAATCCTCAATTTTCTGACACAGAGGTTAGATAAAAATTTTCAGTGTATTCACAAAAATCTACACTTCTTTTTCAATTATATTCTAAATGCATTTGTATGCCTAGAATGGTATCTGAGTGTTTTTCTGAATAAATCTTCTATTTTATCAAAAACATTATGTAATCTTCAATTTTATAAAACATAAGTTGTATGCAAATCGTTAGTTTTCTTAGAAAATATGTCCACTTCATTTTTCAATTATATTGTAAATGCATTTTTATGCCTAGAATTTTTTCTGAGTGTTTTTCTGAATAAATTTTCAATTTTATCAAAAACACTATGTAATCCTCAATTTTATGAAATATAAGCTTATGCAAATCTTCAGTTTTCTTAGAAAATATGTCCACTTCATTTTTCATTTATATTATAAATGCATTTGTATGCCTAGAATTTTATCAGAGTGTTTTTCAAAAAAAATTATTTTATAAATTATCCTATGTAATGCTCACTTTGTGTTACATATGTTATATGACAAACTTCAGTATTATCAGAAAAATGATTCCACTTCATTTTTAAATTATATTCGAAAAGTATTTATATGCCTATTATTTTTTCTGATTTTTTCCAAAATATCTTCAATATTATCAATTATCCTCTGTAATCCTCAAATTTCTCACACACAATTAGATGAAAATCTTGAGTATATTAAAAAAATATCTAGACTTACTTTTTCAATTATATTCTAGATACATTTGTATGCCTCGAATTGTATCTGAGTGTTTTTCTGAATAAAACTTTAATGTTATCAAAAAGACTCTCTAATCATCAATTTTATCATACATATGTTATATGAAAATCTTCTGTTTCTTCAGAAAATACCTCCACTTCATTTTTTTTTATATTCTAAATGCATTTGCATGCCTAGATTTGTATCAGAGCATTTTTTCAAAAAAATTACTTTATAAATTATTTTATAATTTAACCTATTTTATATCTGAGTATTTTTATAAATAATTCTTTGATTTTATCAATAACACTATGTAATCCTCAATTTCATCATACATATGTTTTATGAATATCTTCAGTTTTATCAGACAATGTCTCCACTTGCTTTTTCCTTTATATTCTAAATGCATTCGTATGCCTATCATTTTATGAGAGTTTTTATTAAAATATTCAGTATTATTAATTATTCTATGTAATCCTCAATGTTATGATAAATATGTATATGAAAATCCTCAGTTTTCAACAGCAGCAGTGGCTAGTCCAGAGGAAGGACCATCAGCAGTGGAGCCAAGGTGACAGATTCCAGGCAGACCCTGTGCCCACTAACACTGACCATCACTGGCCAGCCAGGCTGAAGCAGAGGTGGATTTACAGTGCCTTTCACCGCACAGAAGCTACATCAAAAAGCTGCCTTCCACCAGTCAGTTACAAGAGAATCACCTCCATCTTGGTTCTCATTAGCCTGAGAGATCAGACAGCCTGAGGCATGCAAACATAACCCAAGGCCAACATCACAGGGGTCTAAGCCCAACAGACCTGCACCCAGGTTCTGGGCTGTTCTGGGGGTCATCGTTGTGCCAACCCGTGCAGGAGGTTCTTTGCCCAACCTGGCGCGTGCGCCTCCATTTTGGCGATGGGACACTAGAGAGTTCTAGCCAGCTAATAATTGTAGCCCGAGGCTAACATAGCGGGGGTCTAGGCCCAACAGGCCCTGGACTGCCCTCAAGACGTGGGCTGTTCTGTAGGCCATCTGTGTGCCAACCAGACCAGGAGGTTGTTAGTCTAGCATACTCTCCTGGTACTTTCAGGGAGTGTGCCATCCTGGCCACCTAACAAAACCAGTTAACACTCACAGCCCGAGGGGAACTTTCCTCGGAACTTGGCCAGCCAGGCTTATGCCTAGTCTTGGGGCCTGAGCACCTAGACTAGCCTTGTGTGCACCAACTAGGTTGGGAGATCGGCTGCCCAGCAGACTGACAAGCACTCCCTGAAGGAGCAAACAGGTACTGCCTAGTTCACACAGACAATCTGGGGCAAGGCACATTAGGGCTCCAAGGGTACCCAAGAGGAGGGCAGCAAATCAGCAATCTGCGACAATAGAAACTCAGCCATCCAGTTTGTGCAAATAGCCCTAGAGCCTTACAGGAGGCTCAAACACCAGCCAGAGACAAGACCAACTAACGACAGAGAATAAGATGACAAAGGGCAAATGCAGGATTACCACTAACAGAAATCTAGGCAATATGGCAGCGTCTGAACCAAACTTTCCCAAATCAGCAAGTCCTGGTGATTCCAACACAACAGAAAAACAAGATTTGGATTTAAAATCATTGGTCATGATGCTGCTAGAAGAACACAAAAGGGACATAAATGAATCTCTTAAAGAAATACAGGGTTACATGATTAATCTAGAAACTCATATAATGGAAACACAAAAATCAATTAAAGAAATTCAGGAGAATAAGGCTCAAGGGATAGAAGCCAATAAAGAAGAAACACACAAAAAAACTTGAAGAATGCAGGAGAACTTGAGTCAACAGGCAGAAGTCATGAAAGAGGAAACACAAAAGTCTCTTAAAGAATTAAAGGAAAACACATACAAACAAATGAAGGAACTGAGCAAAACAATCCTGGATCTAAAACCAGAAGTAGAAACAATTAAGAAATCACAAAGGGAGACGACTTTGGAGACAGAAAACCTTGAGAAGAAATCAAGGGACATAGATGCAAATGTCAACAACAGAATACAAGAGATGGAAGAAAGAATCTCAGATGCCGAAGATACCATAGAAACCATTGACTCAACAGTCAAAGAAAATGCAAAAAGCAAAAAGCTTGTATCCCAGAACATCCAGGAAATCCAGGACACAAAGAGAAGTCCAAACCTAAGGATTATAGGTATAGATGAGTGTGAAGATTTACAACTAAAATGGCCAGCAAATATCTTCAACAAAATTATGGAAGAAAACTTTCCCAATTTAAAGAGAGAGATGCCCATGAATATACAAGAAGCCAACAGAACTCCAAACAGACTGGATCTGAGCAGAAATACCTCTCGTCACATAATAATCAAAACACCAAACGTACTAAACAAAGAAAGAATATTAAAGGCAGTAAGAGAAAAATGCCAAGTAACATATAAAGGAAGACCTATCCGAATCACACCAGACTTCTCACCAGAGACCATGAAAGCTAGAAGATCCTAGGCAGATCTCATGCAGACTCTAAGAGAACACAAATGTCAGCCAAGACTACTATACCCAGCAAAACTCTCAATCACTATAGATGGAGAAACCAAGATATTCCATGACAAAACCAAATTTACATAATATCTTTCCACAAACCCAGCTCTGCAAAGCATAATAGAGGGAAAATTCCAATACAATGAGGGAAACTAAACCCTGGAAAAAAGCAAGATAGTTACCTTCTTTATCAAACTCAAAAGAAGATGACCACTCAAATATTAAAATAACATCAAAAATGACAGGAAGTAATAATCACTATTCCTTAATATCTCTTAACAACAATGGACTCAATTACCCAATAAAAAGACATAGAATAACAGACTGGTTAAGGAAAGAGGACCCTACACTTTGCTGCATACAGGAGACAGACCTCAGTGTCAAAGACAACATCTACCTTAGAGTAAAAGGTTGGAAGACAATTTTACAAGCCAATGGTCTTGGGAAACGAGCCCAAGTAGCCATTCTAATATCAGATAAAATTGATTTCCAACCTAAAGTCATCAAAAGAGACACTGAAGGACACTTCTGGCTGGTCAAAGGAAAAATCCACCAAGAAGAACTTTTCATTCTGAACATCCATGTGCCAAATTCTAGGGCACCCTCATTCATAGAAGAAACTTTACTAAAGCTCAAAGTACATATTGCACCTAACACAATAATTGTAGGTAACTTCAACACTCCACTCTCCTCAATGGACCAATCAGGAAAACAGAAACTAAACTGGGACAGAGTAAAACTAATTGAAGCTTTGGACCAATTGGATTTGATTGATCATATATAGAACATTTCACCCTAAAGCAAAAGAATATACCTTTTTCTCAGCACCTCATGGTACTTTCTCCAAAATCGAGCATATAATTGGTCACAAGACAGACCTCAACAAATATAAGAAGATCGAACTAATCCCATGCCTCCTATCAGATCACTATGGAGTAAGAGTCATTTTCAATAGCAACAACATCAACAGAAAATCCACATACACTGGAGGCTGAACAATACTCTATTCAGTGACACCTTGGCCAAAGAAGAAATAAAGAAAGAAATCAGAGACGTTTTAGAATTATTAAAATTATTATATTATCAATAATTCTAAGTAATCCTCAATTTTTGATACATAAATTATATGGAAATATTCAGCTTTAACAAAAAATTTTCCAATTCATTTATCAATTATATTCTCAATCTATTTATATGCCTTTAATTTTATCTGAGTTTTTTTCCAAAACATCTTCAATATTATGAACTGTCTTATGTAATCCACAATTTTATCATACAAGTTAGATGTAAATCTTCAGTATTATCTAAAAATTTCGCCACTTCTTTTTTAATTATATTCTACATGCTTCTGTATGCCTAACATTGTATATGAGTTAATTCCAAGAATTTTTATATTATCTATTATCTTATGTAATCATCAATTTTATGAAATATGTTATATGAAAATCTTCATTTTATCAAAAAATGTTTCTACTTTATTTTTAATTCTTTCCTAAATTTATTTATATGCCTATTATTTTATCTCAGTTTTTTAAAAAAAATCTTCAATATTATCAATTATCCTATGTAATCCTCAATTTTCTCATACACAGATTAGATGAAAATCTTCAGTATATTCAAAAAATATCTACATTTATTTTTCAATTATATTCTAAATGCATTTGATGCCTAGAATTGTATCTGAGGGTTTTTCTGAATACATCTTCAATTTTATCAAAAACACTATGTAATCCTCAATTTTATCATACATAAGTTTTATGCAAATCTTCAGTTTTTTCAGGAAATATCTCCACTTCATTTATCATTTATATTCTAAATGCATTTGTATGCCTAGATATGTATCAGAGTGTTTTTCAAAAAAATTATTTTATAAATTATCCTCTGTAATCCTCAATTTTTTATTACATATGTTGTATGAAAATCTTCAATTTTATCAAAAAATGTTACCACTTCATTTATCTAATATATCCTAAAAACATTTGTATGCCTATGATTTTATCTGAGTTATTTCAAAAAAACTTTAATATTATTAATTATTCTATGTAATCCTCAATTTTTACAAACAGAAAATATGAAAATCTTCATTATATTCAAAAATTTTTAAACTTATTTCTCAATTATATTCTAAATGCATTTGCTTGCCTAGAATTGTTTTTGAATGTTTTTCTGAATAAATCTTCAATTTTATCAAAAACACTAGGTTATCCTCAATTTTATCATATATATGTTGTATGAAAATCTTCAATTATTTCAGGAAATATGTCCACATCATTTTTCATTTATAATCTAAATGCATTTGTATGCAAGATTTGTATAAGAGTGTTTTTATAAAAAATTATTTTATAAATAATCCTATGTAATCCTCAAATTGTGATACATATGTTAAATGAAAATCTTCAGGGTTATCAGAAAATGTTTCCACTTCATTTTTATTATATTCTAAAAATAATTTATTTTTAACATATTTTTAATATAATTTATTTTATCTGAGTTTTTTCCAAAAACTCTTCAATATTATCAAATATCTTATGTAATCCTCAATTTTCTCACACACAGGTTAGTTGAAAATCTTCAGTATATTGAAAAAATACCTACATTTCTTTTTCAATTATATTCTAAATGCATTTGTATGCCTTGAATTGTATTTTAGTTTATTTCTGAATAAATCTACAATTTTATCAAAAACAGTATATAATCCTCAATTTTACCATACATATGCTGTATTCAAATATTCAGTATTTTCAGGAAAAATCTCCATTTCATTTTTTAATTTATATTCTAAATGCATTTGTATGCTTAGATTTGTATAAGTTTGTTTTTCCAAGAAAAATTTATTTTATAAATTATCCTATGTAATCCACAATTTGTGATAACATATGTTATATGAAATCCTTAAGTTTTATCAGAAAATGTTACCACTTCATTTATCAAATATATCCTAAAAGTATTGGTATGCCTATTTTTTTATCTTAGTTTTTTGCAAAAAAAAAAAAACAACAACAAAAAAAAAAAAACCAAAAAACAACAACAACAACAAAAAGCTTCAATATTATCAATTATTCTATGTAATCCTCAAATTTCACAAACAGGAAAGATGAAAATCTTCATTATACGCAAAAATATCTAAATTTATTTTTCAATTATATTCTAAAAATATTTGTATGCCTAGAATTGTTTATGACGGTTTTTCTGAATATATCTTCAATTTTATAAAAAACACTATGTAATCCTCAATTTTATCATACATATGATATATGAAAATCTTCAGTTTTATCAGAAAATTTTAGCACTTCATTTATCAATTATATCCTAAAAGTATTTATATGCCTATTATTTTATCTGAGTTTTTTTCAAAAAGAACTTCAATATTATCAACTATTCTATTAATCCTCAAATTTCTCACACAGGATAGATGAAAATCTTCATTACATTCGAAAATATCTAAACTTATTTTTCAAATATGTTCTAAATGCATTTGTATGCCTAGAATTGTATCTGAGTGTTTTTCTGAATAAATCGTCAATTTTATCCAAAACACTAAGTAATTCTCAATTTTATCATACATATGGTGTATTAAAATCTTCTGTATTTTCATATATTACCTCCACTTCATTTTTCATTTATATTCTAAATGAATTTTTATGCCTAGATTTGTATCAGAGTGTTTTTACAAAAAAAATTATTTTATAAATTATTTTATATAATCCTCAATTTTGTGATACATATGTTATTTGAAAATCTTCAGTTTTACTAGAAAATGTTACCACTTCATTTATCAATTATATCCTAAAAGTATTTGTATGCCTATTACTTTATCTGAGTTTTTTTGAAAAAAAAAACTTCAATATTATCAACTATTCTATGTAATCCTCAAGTTTTACACACAGGATAGATGAAAATCTTCATTATATTCAAAAATATCTATACTTATTTGTCAATTATATTCTAAATACATTTGTATGCCTAGAATTATATGTGAGTGAATTTTTTAATAAATCTCCTATTTTATCTAAACACTATGGAATCTTCAATTTTATCATGCATATGTTGTATGAAAATCTTCAGTTTATTCAGATAATACCTCCACTTCATTTTTCATTTATATTCTAATTGCATTTGCATGCCTAGATTTGTATCAGAGCGTTTTTCAAAAAAATTATTTTATAAATTATTTTATAAATTATAGATTATCCTATTTTATATCTGAGTATGTTATAAAGAAATCTTAGATTTTATCAATAACTTTACGTAATCCTCAATTTCATCATACATATGTTTTATGAAAATCTTCAGTTTTATCAGAAAATGTCACCACTTTCATTTTTCTTTATATTCTAAATGCATTTTTGTGCCTATAATTTTATCTGAGATTTTTATTAAAAATATTCAGTATTATCTGTTGGATTCCATAGCTGCCTGCAGCTATTATGAAGTGGGTTGCTGGAACAGAAGCTGAGGGATGGATAGGGAAAGGGCAAAAAGAAGGGCCAAGACAATATTCACTGATCAAAGCCAGAAAATTTAATGGCGCCAGACCTTTTAACAGATTGGGCAAACCCTTCCTCCCAGACTCCAGGCTGAGTTCTGGTGGAAGTTGTCTAGCTTCTCTTCGAGGTCCTCGTCTTGACTGCTCCAGCAGCTGGGTGAGTCACCTGCTTAATTCATGAATTCCTAGACCTGGAGGAACAATGAACTTAACCTTTACTTTGAGCACTCCACCATAGGTGGAACAGGATCCTGGCTCTCTGGGAGAAGTTAACCTTGACCCTAGTCAAGTACACTCTTAGCACTCCACCCAAGGATAAAAATTCTGCTTTAACCTACTTCCCTATTATGTCCTAAAGGCAGATTCCTGCCCGAAGCCAGGGATTGTCCTTGACCAAAGTCAAACTCAAACCTTGTGCATGACTGCCCCAATATGCCTCTGTACAATTATTAATTATCCCATGTAATCCTCAATGTTATGATACATATGTATATGAAAATCCTCAGTTTTATCAGAAAATGTTTCCATTTCATTTTTCAATTGTATCCTAAATGTATTTATATGCCTATTATATTATGGAATTTTTTCCAAAAAATCTTCAATATTATCAATTATCCTGTATAATCCTCAATTTTATCATACATATGTTTTATGAAAATCTTCATTTTTCTCAGAAAATGTCTCCACATTCATTTTCATTTACATTCTTAATGCATTTGTATGCCTAGCTTTGTTTCTGTGTTTTTCCTCATAATTTTATATTATCAATAATCCTATGTAATTCTCAAATTTATGATACATAAATTATATGAAAATCTTCAGTTTTATCAGAAAATGTTTCCATTAAATTTTCAATTATATCATAAATGTATTAATATGCATACTATTTTATCTTAATTTTTCCAAAAAATCTTCAATATTAGGAGCTACCCTATATAATCCACAATTTTATCACACACAAGTTAGATGTAAATCTTCAGTATAATATAAAAATCTCACCACATCCTTTTTCAATTGTATTCTACATGCATTCGTATGCATATCATTGTATCTGAGTTTCCTCTAAAAAATTTATATTACCTATTATCTTATATAATCTATTTTATGAAACATGTTATATGAAAATCTTCCATTTTATCAGAAAATGTTCCCACATCGTTTTTAATTATCTCCTAAATGTATTTATATGCCTATTATTATATCTAAGTTTTTTCCAAAAAATTTTAGGATATTATCAATTATCGTGCGTAGTCTTCAATTTTCCACAATCAGATTAGATGAAAATCTTCAGTATTATCACAAAATGTCTACACTTACTTTTTCAATTATATTCTAAATGCATTTCTATTCCTAGCATTACATCTGAGTGTTTTTCCAAAAACATACTTATATTATCAATTTTCCTATGTAATCCTCAATTTTATGATACATTTGTCATATAAAAATCTTCAGTTTTATCAGAAAATGTTACCACTTCATTTTTCAATTATATCTTAAAAGTATTTGTATGCCTATTATTTTATCTGAATTTTTTCCAAAAAAACTTTAATATTATCAAATATTCTATGTAATCCTCAATTTTCACAAACATGTTAGTTGAAAAGCTTCATTATATTCAAAAAATATCTACACTTCTTTTTCAATTTTATTCTAAATGCATTTGTATGCCTAGAAACCTATCTGAGTGTTTTTGTGAATCATTTCTTCAATTTTAGTAAAAACACTAGGTAATCCTCAATTTTACCATATCTATGTTGTATGAAAAATCTTCAGTTTTATCAGAAAATGTTTCCACTTCATTTTTATTAGCTCCTAAATGTATTTATATGCCTATTATTTTATCTGAGTTTTTTTCCCAAATAATCTTCAATATCATCAATTATCCTAAGTAGTCTTCAAATTTTTCACAATCAGGTTAAATGAAAATATTCAGTATTATTCCAAAATGTCTACAGTTACTTTTTCACTTATATTAGAATTACATTTCTATGCCTACTATTGTATCAGAGAGTTTTTCCAAAAAGTATTTATATTAATACTTACCCTATGTAATCCTCAATTTAATGATACATTTGTCATATAAAAATCTTCCGTTTTAAAGAAAATGTTTCCACTTCATTTTCAATTATCTCCTAAGTGTATTTTTGCCTATTATTTATCTGAGTTTTTTCCAAAAAACTTCAATATTATCATTTATCCTATGTAATCCTAAATTTTCTCACACAAAGGTTAGATGAAAATCTTCAATATATTCAAAAATGTCTACACTTATTTTTCAATTGTATTCTACATGCATATTTATGCCTAGAATTGTATCAGTGTTTTTCTGAATAAATCTTCAATTTTATCAAAAAAACAATGTAATCCTAAATTTCATCATGCATATGTGGTATGAAAATCTTCAGATTTTTCAGGAAATATCTCCACTTCATTTTTCATTTGTATTCTAAATGCATTTGCATTCCTAGATTGGTATCAGAGTGTTTTTCCAAAAAAAAATATTTTATAAATTATCCTATGTAGTCCTCAATTGTGTGATACATATGTTATATGAAATTTTCAGTTTTATCAGAAAATGTTACCACTTCTTTTATCAATTATACCCCAAAAGTATTTGTATGTCTATTATTTTATCGGTATTTTTTCCAAAAAAAACTTCAGTATTATCAATTATTCTATGTTATCTTCAATTTTCAAACACAGGGTAGATGAAAATCTTAATTATATACAATAATATCTAAACTTATTTTTCAATTATATTCTAAATGCATTTGTATGCCTATAATTGTTTCAGAGTGTTTTTCTGAATAAATCTTCAATTTTATCAAAACCCCTATGTAATCATCAATTTTATCATAATATGTTGAATGAAAATCTTCAGTTTTTTCATATAATAACACCACTTCATTTTTCATTATATTCTAAATGGATTTGTATGCCTAAATTTGTAACAGAGCTTGTTTTAAAATTTTTATTTTATAAATTATAAATTATAATATTTTATATCTGATTGTTTTTATAATTAAATCTTCAGTTTTATCAGTAACACTTTGTAATCCTCAAATTCATCATACATATGTTTTATGAAAATCTTCAGTTTTATCAATGTCTCCACTTCCTTTTTCCTTTATATTGTAAATGCATTGGCATGCCTATAATTTTATCTGAGTTTTTATTAAAAATATTGAATATTACCAATAATTCTATATAATCCTCAATATTATGATAAATATGTATAAGAAAATCTTCAGTTTTTTTCAGAATATGTCTCCACTTCCGATTTCATTTATATTCTAAATAGATTTGTATTCCTAGAATTTTATTTGAATGTTTTTTCAAAAATATTTTATATTATATATAATTCTATATAATCCTCATTTTTTGATACAAAAAAGATATTAAAATCTTGAATTTAACAGAAAATGTTTCTAATTCATTTTTAATTATCTCCTAAATGTATTTATATATCTATTATTTTATATGAGTTTTTTCCAAAAAATCTTCAATATTATCAATTATCCTATGTAATCCTCAAATTTCTCACACTCAGGTTAGATGAAAACCTTCATAATAGTCAAAAATATCTACACTTATTTGTCAAATGTATTCTAAATGCATTTGTATGCCTAGAGTTGTATCTGAGTGTTTTTCTGAATAAATCTATAATTTGATTAAAAACATTATGTAATTTTATCATACATATCTTGTGTGAAATCTTCAGTGTTTTCAGAAAATATCTCTACTTCATTTTTCATTTATATTCTAAAAGCATTTGTATGCCTAGATTTGTATCAGAGGTTTTTTTTCAAAAAAATATTTTATAAATTATCCTATGTATTACTCAACTTTGTGATATTTATGTTATATGAAAATCTTCACTTTTATCAGAAAATGTTTCGACTTCATTTTTAAATTATATTATAAAAGTATTTATATGCTTAATATTTTATCTGAGTTTTTTCCAAAAAATTCAATATTATCAATTATCCTATGTAATCCTCAATTTTCTCACACACAGGTTAGATGAAAATCTTCAGTACATTCAAAAAATATCTACACTTATTTTTCAATTATATTCTAAATGCATTTGTGTGCCTAGTATTGAATCTGAGTGTTTTTCTAAATATATATTCAATTTTATCAATAACAGTATGTAATCCTCAATTTTTTTCATACCTATGTTTTAGGCAAATGTTCAGTTTTATCAGAAAATGTCTCCACTTCCATTTTCCTTTATATTCTAAATGCATTTGTATGCCTATCATTCTGAGTTTTTATTGAAAATATTCAATATTAACAATTATCCTATGAAATTCCCAGTGATATGATACATATGTATATGAAAATCCTCATTTTTATCAGAAAATATATCCACTTCATTTTTCCATTATATCCTAAATGTTTTTATATGCCTATTATATTAAGTGATTTTTTTCCAAAATTCTTCAATATTATCAGTTATCCTGTATAATCCTCAATTTTATCATACATATGTTTTATAAAATTCTTCATATTTTAAGAAAGTGTCCTCACTTCCATTTTCATTTATACTCAAAGTGCATTCGTATTCTGAGTCATGTATCTGAGTGTTTTTCCAAAATATTTTTTATTATCAATAATCCTACATAATCCTAATTTTTATGATACAGAAGTTATAGGAAAATCTTCAGGTTTATCAGTAAATGTACTTAAGAGCCTATTATTTTATCTGAATTTTTTTCAAAACCTCTTTAATATTTTGAACTGTCTTATATTATCCATAATTTTATCTCACACAAGTTAGATGTAAATGTTCATTATTATCTAAAAATATCGCCACTTCCTTTTTTATTATATTCTACAAGCATTCTCATGCCTATCATTGTCTCTAAGTTCCTTCCAAAAAATATTTGTACTGTCAATTATCCTATGTAATCATCAATTTTATGATACACATGTTATATGAAAATCTTCAGTTTTATCAGAAAATTTTACCACTTCATTTTAAATTAAATACTCAAAGTATTTGTATGCTTATTATTTTATCTGAGATTTTTCCAAAAAAACCCATTCAATATTATCAATTATTATATGTAATCCTAAATTTTCACAAAGAGGTTAGATGAAAATCATCATTATATACAAAAATATCTAAATTTCTTTTTCAATTATATTCTAAATTCATTTGTATGCCTAGCATTGTATCTTAGTGTTTATCTGAATAAATCTTAAATTTTATCTAACACTATGCAATACTCAATTTTATCATACATATGTCGTATGAAAATCTTCAGTGTTTTCAGATATATCTCTAGCTCACTTTCATTTATATTCTAAATGCATTTGTATGCCTAGATTTTTATCAGAGTGTTTTTACAAAAAAATTATTTCATAAATTATCCTATGTAGCCATCAACTTTGTAATACATATGTTATATGAAAATCTTCATTTTTATCAGAAAATGTTTTAACTTCATATTTAAATAATATTCTAACAGTATTTAAGTGCCTATTATTTTTTCTGATTTTTTTCTAAAAAACCTTGAATATATTCAATTATCCTATATAATCCTCAACTTTCTCACACACAGTTTAGATGCAAACCTTCAGTATATTCAAAAATATCTACACTTCTTTTTCAATTATATTCTAAATGCATTTATATGCCTAGAATTGTATCTGAGTGTTTTCTGAATAAATCTTCAATTTTATAAGAAACACTATGTAATTTTCAATTTTATCATACATATATTGTATGAAAATCTTCAGTTTGTTCAGAAAATATCTCCACTTATTTTTTTCATTTATATTCTAAATGCATCTGTATGCCTAGATTTGTATCAGATGGTTTTTCAAAAGAATATTTTATAAATCATCCTATGTAATCCTCAATTTGGTGATACGTATGTTATATGAAAATCTTCAGTTTTATCAGAAAATGTTTCCATTTCATTTTAAATTATATTAAAAGTATTTATATGCCTATTATTTTATCTGAATGATTCTAATTCATTTTTAATTATCTCCTAAATGTATTTATATGTCTATTATTTTATATGAGTTTTTTCCAAAAAATCTTCAATATTATCAGTTATCCTATGTAATCTTCAATTTTCTCACACACAGGTTAGATGAAAATTTTCAGTACATTCAAAAATATCTACACATATTTTTCAATTATATTCTAAATTCATTTGTATGCCTAGCATTGAATCTGATTGTTTTCTAAATAAATCTTCAACTTTATCAGTAACAGTATGTAATCCTCAATTTTATCATACATATACTATATGAAAATCTTCAGTTTTTTCAGAAAATGTCTCCACATCGTTTTTCCTTTATTTCTAAATGCAGTTGTATGTCTATCATTTTATCTGAAATTTTTATTAAAAATATTCAATATTATCAATTATCGTATTTAATCCTTAATGTTATGATACATATGTATATGAAAATCCTCAGTTTTATCAGAAAAAGTTTCCACTTCATTTTTCAATTATATCCTAAATGTAGTTATATGCCTATTATTATATCTGATTTTTTTCAAAAAATCTTCAATATTATCAGTTTTCCTGTATAATCATCAATTTTTCATAGTTTTTTTATGAAAATCTTCAGTATTTTTCAGAAAATGTCTACATTTCCATTTTCATTTATAATATAAATGAATTTGAATTCCTAGAAATTTATCTGAATGTTTTACCAAAAAATTTTCATTTTATCAATAATTCTATGTAATACTCAATTTTTGATACATAAATTATATTCAAAGCTTCAGTATTCACAGAAAATGTTTCCACTTCATTTATCTTTTATATCATACACCTATTTATATGCGTATAATTTTATCTGATTTTTTTTCAAAAAATCTTCAATATGATGAACTCTCCAATATAATCCACAATTTTGTCACACATAATTTAGAGTTATACCTTCAGTATAATCTATAAATATCACCACTTCCATTTTCAATTATATTGTACATGCCTTCGTATGCCTATCATTGTATCTGAGTTTCTTCCAAAAAATTTTATATTATCTATTATCTTATGTAATCATCAGTTTTATGAAACATGTTATATTAAAATGTTCAGTTTTATCACAAAATATTTCCACTTCATTTTTCAATTTCCATTTCATTTTCAAAATGGATTTATATGCCTATTATATTTTCTGAATTTTTTCCCAGAAGTCTTCAATATTATCAGTTATCCTGTATAATCCTCAATTTTATCCTATATATGTTTAATGAAAATCATCCTTTTTTTCAGGAAATGTCTCCACTACCATTTTCATTTATATTCTAAATGCATTTCTATGCCAGGCATTGTATCTGAGTGTTTTTCCAAGTAATTTTTGTTATCAATAATGCTTCGTAATACTCAAGTTTATGATACATAAGTTATATGAAATTCTTCAGTTTTAACAGAAAATGGTTCCACTTCATTGATATTCAATTATATTCTAAATGCATTTGTATGCCTAGGATTGTTTTTGAGTGTTTTTACAAATAAATCTTTTTATCAAAAACACTATGTAATCCTTAATTTTATCATACATATGTGGTATGAAAATCTTAAGTTTTTTCAGAAAATATCTGCACTTCATTCTCCATTTATATTCTAAATGCATTTGTATGCCTTGATTTCTATCACAGTGTTTTTCCAAAAAATTATTTTATAAATTATCCTATGTAATCCTCAATTTTGTTATCCATATGTTATAAGAAAATCTTCAGTTTTATCAGAAAATGTTACCACTTCATTTATCAATTATATCCTAAAAGTATTTGTATGCCTATTATTTTATCTGAGTTTTTTTTTAAAAACAAACTTCAATATTTTCAACTATTCTATGTAATCCTCAATTTTCACACACAGGAAAAATGATACATATGTAAATGAAAATGTTTATCAGAAAATATTTCTGCTTTATTTTTCAATTATATCCTAAATGTATTTATATGCCTATTATTTTTCTTAATTTTTACCAAAAAATGTTCAATATATCAGTTATCCTGTATAATTCTCAATTTTATCATACATGTTTTATGAAAATCTTCACTTTGTTTTCAGAAAATATCTCTACTTCCGTTTTCATTTATATTCTACATGCATTTGTATTCCTAATATTTTATGTGAATATTTTTCAAAAAAAATTATTATCAATAATTCTACGTAATCCTCCTTTTTTGATATATAAATTATTTGAAAATCTTCAGTTTTAACAGAAAATGTTTATACTTCATTTATCAATTATATCATAAATCTATTTATATGCCTATAATAATATCAGAATTTTTTCCAAAATATCTTCAATATTATGAACTGTCCAATATAATCCACAATTTTATCACACACAAGTTAAATGGAAATCTTCAGTATTATCTAAAAATGTCGCCAATTCTTTTCTCAATTATATTCTACATGCTTTCCAATGCCTATCTCTGTACCTGAGTTTCTTCTAAAAATTTTATATTATCCATTATTTTATTTAATCATCAATTTTATGAAACATGTTATATGAAAATCTTTAGTTTTATCAGAAAATATTTCCACTTCATTAAGACTCAATGAAGCAGTATTCAGCAAAACCAGAATGGGGAAGTGGGGAGGGGTGGGTGGGAGGACAGGGGGAGAGAAGGGGGCTTACGGGACTTTTTGGGAGTGGGGGGGCTTGGAAAGAGGAAATCATTTGAAATGTAAATAAAAAATATATCGAATAAAAAAATAAATGAAATAAAAAAACTATCTTTTAAGTGTATTTATTTGCCTATTATTTTCTCTGAGTTTTTTCCAAAAATCTTAAATATTATCAATTATTCTATGTAGTCTTCAATATTTTCACACTCAAGTTAAATGAAAATCTTCAGTTTTATCACAAAATGTCTACACTTACTTTTTCAATTATATTCTAAATACATTTTTATGCCTAGCATTGCTTGTGAGTGTTTTTCCAAAAAATATTTATATTATCACTTATACTTTGTAATCCTCATTTTTATCATATATTTGTCATATAGAAATCTTCAGCTTCATCATAAAATGTTACCACTTCATTTTTCATTTATATCCCAAATGTATTTGTATGCCTATTATTTTATCTGAGATTTTCCCCAAAAACTTCAATATTATCAATTATTCTTTGTATTCCACACTTTTTACTAACATGTTAGATGAAAAGCTTCATTATATTAAAAAATATATACACTTCTTATTTAATTACATTATAAATGCATTTGTATGCCTAGAATTGTATTTGAGTGATTTTCTGAATCATTTCTTCACTTTTATCAAAAACACTATGTAATCCTCTATTTTACCATGCATATGTAATATGAAAATCTTCAGTTTTTTCAGATAATACCTCCACATCATTTTTCATTTATATTCTAATAGCATTTGTATGCCTAGATTTGTATCAGACTGTTTTTCAAAAAAAGTTTTATTTTATAAAATATTTTATGAATTATGATTATACTATTTGATATCTAAATGTTTCTATAAACATATTTTTATTTTATCAATAACACTATGTCATCCTCAATTTCATCATACATATGTTTTATGAAAATCTTTAGTTTTATCAGAAAATGTCTCCAATTCTGTTTTCATTTATATTCTAAATGCATTTGTATGGCTATCATTTTATCTGAATTTTTATTAAAAATATTCAATATTATCAATTATCCTATGTAATCCTCAATGTTATGATACATATGTACATGAAAATCTTCAGTTTTTTCAGAAAAAGTTTCCACGTCATTTTTCAATTATATCCTAAATGTATTTATATGCCTATTATTTTATCTGAATTTTTCCATAAAATCTTCAATATTATCAGTTATCCTCTATAATCCTCAAGTTTATCATACAGTTTTTTAATGAAAATCTTCAGTTATTTTCAGAAAATGTCTCCACTACCGTTTGCATTTATATTCTAAATGAATTTGAATTCGTAGCATTTTATCTGAATGTTTCTCCAAAAAACTTTTATATTATCAAGAATTCTACATAATCCTCAATTATTAGATATATAAATTATATCAAAATCTTAAGTTTTAACAGAAAATATTTCCACTTTATTCATCAATTATATCATAAATCTAATTATATGCCTGTAACTTTATCTGAATCTTTTCTATAAACTTCAATATTATGAACTCTCCAATATAATCCACAATTTTTTCACACACAAGTTAGATGTGAATCTTCAGTATTTCCAAAAAAATTATTTTTTACATTATCCTCTTTAATTCTCAATTTTGTGATACATGTTATAAGAAAATAATCAGTTTTATCAGAAAATGTTTCCATTTCCTTTTTAATTATCTCCTAAATGTATTTATTTCTCTATTATTTTATCTGAGTTTTTTTTCCAAAAAATCTCCACTATTATCAATTATCCTATGTAATCCTCAATTTTCTCACACAGAGGTTAGATGAAAATCTTCAGTATTTTCAAAAATATCTACACTTCTTTTCAGTTATATTCTAAATGCATTTGTCTGTCCAGAATTGTATCTCAGTATTTTTCTCAGTAAATCTTAAATTGTCTCAAAACACTATGTAATCCTCAATTTTATCATACCTATGTTCTGTGAAAATCTTCAGTTTTTTCAGGACTTATCTCCACTTCATTTTTCACTTATATTATAAAAGCATTTGTATGCCTAGATTTGTATCAGAGTGTTTTTCCAAAAAAAATATTTATAAATTTTCTTATGTAATGCTCAACTTTGTGACACATATGTTATATGAATATCTTCAGTTTTATCAGAAAATGTTTCCACTTCATTTTTAAATTATATTCTAAAAGTATTTATAAGACTATTATTCTAATTTTTTTCCAAAGAATTTCAATATTATCAATTATCCTCTGTAATCCTCAATTTTCTCACACACAGATTAGATGAAAATATTCAGTATATTCAAAAAATATCTACACTTCCTTTACAATTATATTCTAAATTCATTTGTATGCCTAGAATTGTATCTTAGTCTTTTTATGAATAAATCTTCAATTTTATCCAAAACAGTATACAATCATCAATTTTATCATATATATTTTTATGAAAATATTCAGTTTTTCAAAAAAATATTTCCACTTCATTTTCATTTATATTCAAAATGCATTTGTATGAACAGATTTATATCAGACTGTTTTTCCAAAAAAAATTATTTTCTAAATTATCCTATGTAATCCTCAATTTTGTCATACATGTTATATGAAAATCTTCAGTTTTATCAGAAAGTGTTACCATTTCATTTATCAATTATATATTAAAAGTATTTGTAGGCCTTTTATTATATTTGAGTTTTTTTTTAAAAAAAAAACTTCAATATTTTCAACAATTCTATGTAATCTACAATTTTTACACTCAGGATAGATGAAAATCTTCATTATATTCAAAAATATCTATACTTATTTTTCTATTATGTCCTAAATGAATTTGTATGCCTTGAATTGTATCTCAATGTTTTTCTGAATATATCTTCAATTTTATCAAACACACTGTAATCCTCAATGTTATCGTACATATGAAAATGTAATCCTCAATGTTATCGTACATAAGAAAATTTTCAGTTTCTTCAGAAAATATCTCCACTTCATTTTTCATTTATATTCTAAATGCATTTCTATGCCTAGATTTGTATCAGAGTGTTTTTCAAAAAAATTTTATTTTATAAATTATCCAATGTAATCCTCAATTTTGTAATACATATATTATATGAAAATCTTCAGTTTTATCAGAAAATGTTACTACTTCATTTATCAATTATATCCTAAAAGTATTTATATGCTTATTATTATGTCTGAGTGTTTTAAAAAAAATCAATATTTTCAATTATTCTATGTAATCTTCAATTTGTGCACTCAGGATAGATAAAAATCTTCATTATATTCAAAAAAGTCTATACTTATTTTTCAATTATATTCTAAATTCATTTGTATGCCTTGAATTGTATCTGAATATTTTTCTGAATAAATCTTAAATTCTATCAAAAACACTAAGTAATCCTCAACTTTATCTTACATATGTAGTATTAAAATCTTCAGTTTCTTCAGAAAATATCTCCACTTCAGTTTTCATTTATATTCTAAATTCATTTCTATGCCTAGATTTGTATCAGAGTGTTTTTCCAAAAAAAATTATTTTATAAATTATCCAATGTATTCCTCAATTTTGTGATACATATGTTATATGAAAATCTTCAGTTTTATCAGAAAATGTTACCACTTCATTCATCAATTATATTCTAAAAGTATTTGTATGCCTATTATTTTATCTGAGTGTTTTTCAAAAAAACTTTCAATATTATCAATCACTCCATGTAATCCTCAATTTTCACACACAGGATAGATGAAAATCTTCATTATATTCAAAAATATCTAACCTTATTTTTCAATTATTTTCTAAATGTGTTTGTACGCCTAAAATTGTTTCTGAGTTTTTTCTGAATAAATCTTCATTTTTTTTATCAAAACACTCAGTGATCCTCAAATTTATCATACATATGTTGTATGAATATCTGCAGTTTCTTCAGAAAACATCTCCAATTCATTTTTCATTTATATTCTAAATGCATTTGTATGCATAGATTTGTATCAGAGTGTTTTTCCAAAAATATTTTATTTTGTAAAATATCCAATGTAATCCTCGGTTTTGTGATACTAATATTATAAGAAAATCTTCATTTTTATCATAAAATGTTACCACTTCAGTTATCAATTATATCCTATAATATTTGTATGCCTACAATTTTATCTGAGTTCTCTTCAAAAAAACCCCTCAATATTATCTACTATTCTATGTAATCCTCAATTTTCACACATAAGATAGATGAAAATCTTCATTATATTCAAAACTATTTGTAGTTATTTTCAATTATATTCTAAATACACTTGTATGCCTAGAATTGTTTCTGAGTATTTTCCTGAATAAATCTTAAATTTTCTGTAAAACACTATGTAATCCTTAATTTTTTCATACATATGTTGTATGAAAATCTTCAGTATTTTCAGAAAATATTTCCACGTCATTTTTCTATGACATGTCATAGTCAAAATGCATGTCTATTTCAGTTTTCTTAGAAAATGTTTCCACTTTATATTTATTTATCTCCTAAATTTATTTATGTGTCTATTATTATATCTGAGTGGCTTTCCAAAAAATCTTCAATATTATCAATTATCCTATGTAGTCTCGAATTTTTTTCACACTCAGGTTGGATGAAAATAGTATTATCAAAAATGTCTACACTTACGTTTTCAATTATATTCTAAATGCATTTCTATGCCTAGCATTGTATCTGAGTGGTTTTACAAGAAATAATATTATCACTTATCCTTTGTAATCCTCAATTTTATGGTACATTTTTCATATAAAAATCTTCAGTTTTATCTGAAAAGTTACCACTTCATTTTTCCATTATATCCTAAAAGTACTTGTATTCCTATTAATTTATGTGAGTTTTTTTAAGAAACATCAATATTATCAATTATTCTATGTAATCCTCAATTTTCAAAAACATGTTAGATGAAAATCTTCATTATATTCAAAAATATCTATAATTATTTTTCAATTATATTCTAAATGCATTTGTATGCCTAGAATTGTATCTGAGTTTTTTCTGTATAAATCTTAAATTTTCTCAAAAACACTATGTAATCCTTAATTTTTTCATACATACATTGTATGAAAATCTTCAGTTTTTTTCAGAAAATATTTCCACGTCACTTTTCATTTATATTCAAAATGCATTTCTATTTCAGTTTTATTAGATAATGTTTCCACTTTATTTTTATTTATCTCCTAAATGCATTTAAATATGTCTATTGTTATATCTGAGAGGCTTTCCAAAAAACCTTCAATATTATCAATTATCTTATGTAGTCCTAAATTTTTT
Organism: Apodemus sylvaticus; assembly: GCF_947179515.1. NCBI lineage: Eukaryota > Metazoa > Chordata > Mammalia > Rodentia > Muridae > Apodemus > Apodemus sylvaticus. The sequence continues at coordinate 96,428,203 of NC_067484.1, read as the reverse complement.
CACACTCACATTAGATGAAAATAGTCAGTATTATGAAAAATGTCTACAGTTACATTTTCAATTATATTCTAAATGCATTTCTATGCTTAGCATTGTGTCTGAGTGGTTTTCCAAGAAATAATTATATTATCACTTATCCCTTGTAATCCTCAATTTTATGGTACATTTGTCATATAAAAATCTTCAGAAAAGGTGACCACTTCATTTTTCCATTATATCCTAAAAGTACTTGTATGACTATTAATTCATGTGAGTTTTTTTTTAAAAACTTCAATATTATCAATTATTCTATATAATCCTCAATTTTCAAAAACATGTTAGATGAAAATTTTCATTATATTCAAAAATATCTACACTTCTTTTTAAATTTTATTGTAAATGCATTTGTATGCCTAGAATTTTATCTGAGTGTTTTTTGGAATCATTTCTTCAATTTTGTCAAAAACACTATGGAATCCTCATTTTAATCAGACATATGTTCTATGAAAATTTTTAACTTTTTCAGAAAATATCTCCACTTCATTTTTCATTTATCTTCTAAATGCATTTGTATGCCTATATTTTATCAGAGTGTTTTTCCAAAAAAATTTATTTTATAAATTATCCCATGTAATGCTCAACTTTGTAATACATATGACAATCTTCAGTTATATCAAAAAATGTTTCCACTTCATTTTTTAAATTAGATTCTAAAAGTATTTACATGCCTATTATTTTATCTGATTTTTTTCCAAAAAAATCTTCAGTATTATCAATTATCCTATGTAATCCTCAATTTCCTCACACACAGATAGATGAAAATATTCAGTATATTCAAAAAATATATGTACTTCTTTTAAAATTATATTCTAAATGCATTTGTATTCTTAGAATTGTATCTGAGTTTTTTCTGAATAAATCTTCAATTTTATCAGAAACACTATATAATCCTCAATTTTATCATACATATGTTTTATGAAAATCTTCAGTTTCTACAGAAAATATCTCCACTTCATTTTTCATTTATATTCTAAATCTAATTCTATCCCTAGATTTGTTTCACAGTGATTTTCCAAAAAAATTATTTTATAAATTATCCTATGTAATCCTCAATTTTGTGATACATATGTTATAAGACAATCTTCAGTTTTATCAAAAAATGTTTCCACTTCATTTTTTAATTATTTACTAAATGTTTTTATATGCCTATTATTTTATCTGAGTTTTTTTCCAAAAAATCTTCAATATTATCAATTATCCCATGTAATCATCAATTTTCTCACACACAAGTTAGATGAAAATCTTCATTATATTCAAATATATATGTACACTTATTTTTCAATTATATTCTAAATGCCTTTGTATGCCTAGAATTTATGAGTGTTTTTCTGAATAAATCTTCAATTTTATCAAAAACCCTATGTAATCCTCAATTTTATCATACATATGTTTTATGAAAATCTTCATTTTTATCAGAAAATGTTACTACTTCATTTATCAGTATATCCTAAAGCTATTTTTAAACTTAATTTATTTGAGTTTTTTCAAAAAAGCCTTCAATGTTATCAACTAATCTGTTTATCAATTATATCATAAATGTATTTATATGCCCATTATTTTATCTGAATTTTTCCAAATATCATCAATATTATGAGCTGTTTTATATAATCCACAATTTTATCACACACAAGTTAGATGTAAATCTTCAGTATTGTCTAAAAATATCACCAATTCCTTTTATTGTATATTCTACATGCATTTGTATCCCTATCATTGTATCTGAGTTTTTTCCAAAATTTTTATGTTATCTATGATTTTATGTAATCATCAATTTTATGAAACGTGTTATATGAAAAGCTTCAGTTTTTTTCAGAAAATGTTTCCACTTCATTTTTAATTATCTCCTAAATGCATTTATATGCCTATTATTTTATCAGAGTTTTTTCCAAAAAGTCTTCAATATTATCAATTACCCTTTGTAGTCTTCAGTTTTCTCACATTCTGGATAGAAGAAAATCATTAGTATTATCACAAAATGTCTACACTAACATTTTCAATTATATTCTAAAGGCATTTGTATGCCTATCAGTGTATCTGAGTGTTTTTCCAAATAAATCTTCAATTTTATCAATAACACTATGTAATCCTCAGTTTTATCATACATAAGTATTATGAATATCTTCAGTTTTATCAGAAAACCTCTCCTCATTCTTTTTCTTTATGTTCTAAATGCATTTGTGTGCCTATCATTTTATCTGAGTTTTTTCGAAAAAATATTTACATTTTCAAATATCCTATGAATTCCTCAATTTTATGACACATATTTTATAAGAAAATCTTCAGTTTTATCAGAAAATGTTTCCAGTTCAGAGTCAATTACATACTCTATGTATTTATATGCCTTTTATTTTATCTGAGATTTTTCCAAAACATCTTCCATATTATCAATGATCTTATGTAATCCTCACTTTCATCACACATGTTAGATGAAATTCTTCAGTATTTTCAGAAAAAGTCAACACTTTCTATTTCAATAATATTCTAAATGCATCTGTATGCCTGTCATTGCAACTGAGATTTTTCAAAAAAATTTTTATATTATCAATTATCCTGTATCATCCTAAATTTTGTGAGACATATATTATATGAATATCTTCTGTTTAATCAGAAAATGTTTCCACTTTATTTTCCAATTGTATACTAAATGTGTATATAAGCCTATTATTTTATCTGAGTATTTTCCTAAAATTCTTCAATATTATCAATTATCCTATGTAATCGTCATTTTTATCACACACAGGTTAAATGAAAATCTTGATTTTATCAGTAAATGTCTACAATTCTTTTGTCAATTATATTCTAAATTCATTTGTATGCCTAGCATTGTATATGAGTTTCTCCAAACAAGTCTTCAACTTTATCAATAACTGTATGTAATCCTCAATTTTACATACATATGTTTTGGAAAACATTCATTTTTATCAGAAAATGTTTCCACTTCCTTTTTCATTTATATTCTAATTGCATTAATATGCCTATCATTGTATCTGAGATTTTTCCAAAAAATATTTATATTATCAATTATCCGATGTAATTCTCAATATTATGATATATATGTTATATGAAAATCTTCAGTTTTGTCAGAAAATGTTACCAATTCATTTTCAATTATATCATCGAAGTATTGTATGCCTATTATTTTATCTGACATTTTTCCAAAACAAACTTCAATATTATCAATTATTCTATATAATCCTCAATTTTCAAAAACAGATTAGATGAAAATCATCATTATATGCAAAATGATCTACACTTCTTTTTCAATTATATTCTAAATGCATTTGGATGCCAAGATTTGTTATCTGAGTGTTTTTCTGAGTAAATCTTCAATTTTATGAAAAGTACTATGTAATCTTCAATTTTTCATACCTATGTTGTATGAAAAACTTCAGTGATTTCAGAAAATGTCTCTACTTCATTTTTAATTTATATTCTAAATGCATTTGTATGCCTAGATTTGTATCAGAGTACTTTTCCAAAATTTATTTTATAAATTATCCTATATAACTCTCAATTTTGTGATATATATGTTATATGAAAATCGTCAGTTTTATCTGAAAAAGTTTCAACTTCATTTTTAAATTATATTCTAAAAATATTTACATGATTATTATTTTACTTGAGTTTTCTTCAAAAATTCTTCAATATTATCAATTATCTTATGTAATACTCATTTTTTTCACACAAAGGTTAGATGAAAATCTTCAGTATATTGAAAAATGCCTGCATTTCTTTTTAATTATTTTCTAATTGCATTGCTATGCCTAGAATTGTTTCTTAGTGTTTTCTGAATAAATCGTCAATTTTTTCCAAAACACTTTGTAATCCTAAATTGGATCATACATATGTTGTATGTAAAATTCACTTTTTTCAGATAATACGTCCACTTCATTTTTCATTTTATTCTAAATACATTTGTATGCCTAGATCTGTATCAGAGCATTTTTCAAAAAAATTATTTTATTAATTATAAATTATCCTATTTTATATCTGAGTGTTTTATAAATAAATCTTCGATTTTATGAAAACCACTAGGTAATCCTGAATTTCATCATATATATGTTTTATGAAAATCTTCAGTTTTAGCAGACAATATTGCCACTTCCTTTTTTCTTTACATTCTAAATGCATTTGTATGCCTATCATTTTATCTGAGTTTTAATTAGAAATATTCAATATTATCAATTATCCTATGTAATTCTCAATGTTATGATACATATGTATATGACAAGCCTAAGTTTTATCAGAAAATGTTTCCACTTAATTTTTCAATCATATCCTAATTGTATTTATTTGCCTATTATATTTTCTAAATTTTTTTCAAAAAAATCTTCAATATTACCAGTTATCCTGCATAATCCTCAATTTCATCATTCATATGTTTTATGGAAATCTTCATGTTTTCCAGAAAGTGTTTCCACTTCTGTTTTTATTTATATTTTAAATGAATTTGTAATCTTAGCATTTTATCTGAATGTTTTTCTAAAAAATTTTTATATTATCAATAATTCTACATAATCTTCAATTTTTTTATAATATTTTATTTATATTATAAAGCGATTTTACATCATGAACTCCAAGCACATTCCCTTCCAGATCTCTCTCCTACCCCTGGATACCTAATCCCTTCCCCCCAAAAAGAATGAAAAACAAGGAAAAACTGTCTAATTTGTGTTGTCTATATATTCACTAGAGCATGTTCCCTCCAGTTGCTAGACCCTTTGAAGAAAACTGAGTCCTTCCCTACAAGAAGCCATATTAGACACTTTAAGTTGCAAAGCGTTACACTTTTGCATCCTTATTACAATTTTAAAAAAGTTCTCTTCAATGAATTTCTATGTTGTTATTTTCTCTGGGTTGGTGTATCAGTTGCCATAGAAGGCTTCTATGTCCTTTTATTCTTTTTTTTTATTCGATATAATTTTTTATTTGCATTTCAAATGATTTCCCCTTTTCTAGCCCCACACTCCCCGAAAGTCCCGTAAGCCCCCTTCTCTTCCCCTGTCCTCCCACCCACCCCTTCCCACTTCCCCATTCTGCTTTTGCCGAATACTGCTTCACTGAGTCTTTCCAGAACAAGAGGCCACTCCTCCTTTCTTCTTGTACCTCATTTGATGTGTGGATTATGTTTTGGGTATTCCAGTTTTCTAGGTTAATATCCACTTATTAGTGAGTGCATACTATGATTCACCTTTTGAGTCTGGATTACCTCACTTAGTATGATGTTCTCTAGCTCCATCCATTTGCCTAAGAATTTCATGAATTCATTGTTTCTAATGGCTGAATAGTACTCCATTGTGTAGATATACCACATTTTTTTGCATCCACTCTTCTGTTGAGGGATACCTGGGTTCTTTCCAGCATCTGGCAATTATAAATAGGGCTGCTATGAACATAGTAGAACATGTATCCTTATTACATGGTGGGGAATCCTCTGGGTATATGCCCAGGAGTGGTATAGCAGGATCTTCTGGAAGTGAGGTGCCCAGTTTTCGGAGGAACCGCCAGACTGATTTCCAGAGTGGTTGTACCAATTTGCAACCCCACCAGCAGTGGAGGAGTGTTCCTCTTTCTCCACACCCTCTCCAACACCTGCTGTCTCCTGAATTTTTAATCTTAGCCATTCTGACTGGTGTAAGATGAAATCTCAGGGTTGTTTTGATTTGCATTTCCCTAATGACTAATGAAGTTGAGCATTTTTTAAGATGCTTCTCCGCCATCCGAAGTTCTTCAGGTGAGAATTCTTTGTTTAACTCTGTACCCCATTTTCAATAGGGTTGTTTGGTTTTCTGGAGTCTAACTTCTTGAGTTCTTTATATATATTGGATATTAGCCCTCTGTCTGATGTAGGATTGGTGAAGATCTTTTCCCAATTTGTTGGTTGCCGATTTGTCCTCTTGATGGTGTCCTTTGCCTTATAGAAACTTTGTAATTTTATGAGGTCCCATTTGTCAATTCTTGATCTTAGAGCATACGCTATTGGTGTTCTGTTCAGAAATTTTCTCCCTGTACCAATGTCCTCAAGGTCTCCCCCAGTTTCTTTTCTATTAGCTTCAGAGTGTCTGGCTTTATGTGGAGGTCCTTGATCCCATTTGGATTTGAGCTTAGTACAAGAAGACAAGGATGGATCAATTCGCATTTTTCTGCATGCTGACCTCCAGTTGAACCAGCACCATTTGTTGAAAAAGCTATCTTTTTTCCATTGGATGTTTGCAGCCTCTTTGTCGAGGATCAACTGGCCATAGGTGTGTGGGTTCATTTCTGGATCTTCAATCCTGTTCCACTGATTCATAAATTAAATGCTAATCTTCAGTTTTAGTAGAGAATATTTCCACTTCATTTATAAATTATTTTGTAAATCTATTTATATGCCTATAATTTGATCTGAAAATTTTCCACAAAATCATCAATATTTAGAACTGTCTAATATAATCCACAATTTTATGACACACATGTAAGATGTAAGTCATCAGAATTATCTAAAAATGTCACCACTTCCTTTTTCAAATATTTTCTTAATGCTTTCGTATGTCTATCATGTATCTGAGATTCTTCCAAAAATTTTTATATTACCTATAATCTTATGCAATCATCAATTCTATGAATCATGTTATATGAAATTCTTCAGTTTTATCAGAAAATATTTCCACTTCATTTTTAATTATCTCCTAAATGTGTTAATATGCCTATTATTTTATCTGAATTTTTTTCCAAAAAATGTCCACCATTATCAATTATCCTATTTAATCCTAAATTTTCTGACATACAGGTTAGATGAAAATCTTCAGTATATTCAAAAATATCTACACTTATTTGTCAATTGTATTCTAAATGCATTTGTATTCCTAGATTTTTTCAAATGTTTTTCTGAATAAATCTTCAATTTATCAAAAAACCTTTGTAATCTTCAATATTATCATAAATATTTTCTAGGAATACGTTCAGATTTTTCAGAAAATATGTCCACTTCATTTCTCATTCATATACTAAATGCATTTTTATGACTAGATTTGTTTCAGAGGTTTTTTTGGTGAATAAATCTTCAATTTTATCAAAAACACTATGTAATCCTCAATTTTATCTTACATATGTTGTATAAAAATCTTCAGTTTCTTCAGAAAATATCTGCGCTTCATTTTTCATTTATATTCTAAATGCATTTGTATGCCTATATTTGTATCAGAGTGCTTTTGCAGAAAAAATATATTCTATAAATTATTCTATGTAATCCTCAATTTTGTGATACATATGTTATATGAAAATCTTCAGTTTTATCAGAAAATGTTGCCACTTCATTTATTAATTATATCCTAGAAGTATTTGTATGCTTATTAATTTATTTGAGTTTTTTTTCAAAAAAAACCCTTCAATATTATCAATTATTCTATGTAATCCTCAATTTTCACATACAGGATAGATGAATATCTTCACTATATTCAAAAATAATTAAAATTATTTTTAAATAAAATTCTGAATGCATTTGTATGCCTAGAATTCTTTCTGAGTGTTTTTCTGAATAAATCTTCAATTTTATAAAATCTCTATGTAATCCTCAATTTTATCATGAATATGTTGTAGGTAAATCTTCAGTTTTATCAGATAATACCAACACTTGACTTTTCATTTACATTCTAAATGCATTTTTATGCATACATTTGTATGAGAGCGTTTTTCAAAAAAAAGTATTTTATAAATTATTTTACAAATGAGAAATTATCCTATTTTATATCTTAGTGTTTTTACAAATAAATCTTTGATTATATCAATATTACTATGTAATCCTCTATTTTATTATACATATGTTTTATGAAAATCTTCAGTTTTATCAGACATTGTCCAACTTCTATTTCCTTTATATTCTAAATGTATTTGTATGCCTATCATTTTATCTGAGTTTTTTATTAAAAATATTCAACGTTATCAGTTATCCTGTGTAATCCTCAATGTTATTATACATATGTAGATTAAAATCTTCAGTTTTATTGGAAAAAGTTTCCACTTTATTTTTCAATTATATCTTAATGTATTTTATGCCTACTATGTTTTCTGAATTTTTTCCAGAAATCTTCAATATTATCAGTTATCATGTTCAATCCTCAATTTTGTCATTTATTTGTTTTATGAAAATCCTCAGTTTTTTTTTAGAAAATGTGTGTACTTCCATTTTCATTTATATTCTAAATAAATTTGTATTCCTAGCATTTTATCTGGATGTTTTTCCAAAAAAAATTTTATTATCAATATTTCTACATAATCTTCAATTTTTTGATACATAAATTATATGGAAAACTTCAGTTTTTACAGAAAGTGTTTCTACCTCATTTATCAATTATATTGTAAATCTGTTTATATGACTATAATTTTATCTGAATATTTTCCAATAAATTATCAACATTATAAACTGTCCAATATATTCCACAATTTTATCACACAAAATTAGATGTAAATCTTCAGTATTACCTAAAAAATGTTGCCACTTCCTTTTTCAATTATCTTCTACATGCTTTCATATGCCTATCATTGCCATCTCTGTTTCTTTCAAAAATTTGTTTTATCTATTATCTTATGTAATCATCACTTTTATGAAACATGTTATATGAAAACCTTCAGTTTTATCAGAAAATGTTTCCACTTCAATTTTAATCATCTCCTAAATATTTATATATGCTTATTATGTTACCCGAGGGTTTTTTTTCCAAGAAATCTTCAATATTATCAATTATTCTATGTAATCCTCAATTTTTACACACAGGATAGATGAAAATCTTCATTATATTCAAAAATATTTAAACTTATTTTTCAATTATATTCTAAATCCATTTGTATACCTAGAATTGTATCTGAGTGTTTTTCTGAATAAAACTTCAATTTTATCAAAAACTTGATGTAAGTTTCAGTTTTATCATACATATGTTTTATGTACATCTTCAGTTTTTTCGGATAATACCTCCACTTCATTTTTCATTTCTATTATAATTGCATTTGTATGTCTAGATTTGTATCAGAGTGTTTTTTAATAAAAATTATTTTATGAATTATAAATTATCCAATTTGATATTTGAGTGTTTTATAAATAAATCTTTGATTTCATCAATAGCACTAAGCGATCCTCAATTTCATCATACATATATGTTATGAAAACTTCAGTTTTATCAGATAATATCCCCACTCCCTTTTTCCTTTATATTCTAAATACATTCGTATGCCTACTATTTTATCTGAGTTTTTATTAAAAATATTCAATACTATCAATTATCCTATTAATCCTCAATGTAATGATACATATGTATATGATAATCCTCAGTTTTATCAGTAAAAGTGTCCACTTCAATTTTCAATTATATCCAAAATGTAATTATATATCTATTATTCTTCCAAAAAATCTTCAATATTATCAATTATCCTGTAATATTGTCAATTTTATCATACATATGTTTTATCAAAATGTTCAGTTTTTAAGAAAATATCTCCACTTCCGTTTTAATTTATATTCTAAATGAGATTTTATTCCAAGCATTTTATCTGAATGTTTTTCCAAAAATTTTTATTTTATCAATAATTCTATGTAATACTCATTTTTTGATACATAAATTATATGAAAATCTTCAGTTTGAACAGAAAATGTTTCCACTTTATTTATCAGTTGTATCGTAAATCTATTTTTATGCCTATAATTTTATCTGAAATTTTTCCAAAAAATATTTAATATTATGAACTGTCTAATATAATTCACACTTTTATCTCACACAAGTTAAATGTAAATCTTCAGTATTATCTAAAAATGTCGCCACTTCGTTTTTCAATTATATTCTACATGCTTGGAATGTCTAACATTGTATCTGAGCTTCTACCAAAAATTTTATATTACCTATTATGTAATGTAATCATCAATTTTATAAAACATGGTATATGAAAATATTCATTTTTATCATAAGATGATTCCACTTCATTTTTAATTATCTCCTAAATATATTTAAATGCCTATTATTTTATCTGACGTTTTCCCCAAAATCTTCAATATTATCAATTATCCTAAGTAATCCTCAATTTTATCATACATATGTTGTATGAAAATCTTCAATTTCTTCACAAAATATCTCCACTTCATTTTCATTTATATTCTAAATGAATATGTATTCCTAGATTTGTATCAGAGTGTTTTTCCAAAAAAATTATTTTATAAATTAACCTATGTAATCTTCAACTTTGTGATAAATATGTTATATGAAAATCTTCAGTTTTATCAGAAAATGTTACCACTTCATTTATCAATTATATCATAAAAGTATTTGTATGCCTATTATTTTATCTTAGTTTTTTTCAAAAACTACAAGACACAAGATAGAAGAAAATCTTCATTATAGTCTAATAAATCTAAACTTATTTTTAAATTATATTCTAATTGCATTTTTGTGTAGAAATTTTCATACACAGAATAGATGAAATTCTTCATTATATGAAAAAATATCGAAACTTATTTTTCAGTTATATTCTAAATGCATTTGAATGCCTAGAATTGTTTCTGAGTATTTTTCTGAATAAATCTTCAATTTTATCAAAAACACTATGTAATCCTAAATTTTATCTTACATATGTTGAATGAAAATCTTCAGTTTTTTCAGATAATACTGCTACTTCAATTTTCATTTATATTCTAAATACATTTTTATGCCAAGATTTGTATCAGAGCAAGTTTTATAAAAAACTATTTTAAATTATTTTATAAATTACAAATTATTCTAGTATATATCTGAGTAGTTTTTAAAATTAAACCTTGGATTTTATAAATAACATTATATAACTCTCAATTTCATCATACATATGTTTTATGAAAATCTTCAGTTTTATCAGAGTATATGTCCACATTCTTTTTCCTTTATATTCTAAATGCATTTTTATGCCTATCATTTTATCTGAGTTTTTCATTAAAAATATTCATTATTATGAATTATCCTATGTAATCCTCAATGTTATGGTACATATGTATATGAAAATCTTCAGTTTTATCAGAAAAAGTTTCCAGTTCATTTTTCAATTATATCCTAAATGTATTTATATGCCTATTGTATTTTCTAAATTTTTTCCAAAATATCATCAATATTATCAGTTATCCTGTGTAATCCTCAATTTTATCATACATATGTTTTATGAAAATAATCAGTTTTTTCCCGAAAATTTCTCCACTTCCCTTTTCATTTATATTCTAAATGGATTTTTATTCATTGCATTTTATCTGAATGTTTTAACAAAAAATTATTATATTATCAATAATTCTATGTAATAATCAATTTTTTGATACATAAATTATATGAAAATCTTCAGTTTTAACAGAAAATGTTTCCACTTCATTTATCAAATATATTGTAAATTTATTTATATGCTATAATTTTATCTCTTCCAAAAAATCTTCAATATTATGAAGTGTCCAATATAATCCACAATTTTATCACACACAATTTAAATGTAAATCTATAGTATTATCTAAAAATAATGCCACTTCCTTTTTCAATTATAATCTACATTCTTCCTTATGCTTATCATTGAATCTGAGTTTCTTCCAAAAACTTTTATATTATCTATTATCTTATGTAATCATCAATTTTATGAAACATGTTATATGAAAATCTTCAGATTTATCAGAACATATTTCCACTTCATTTTTAATTATCTTCTAAATATATTTATATGCCTATTGTTTTATATGAGTTTTTCCAAAAAATCTTCAATATTATGAATTATCCTATATAATCCTCCATTTCCTCACCCAGAGGTTAGAAGAAAATCTTCAGTATAGTCAAAAATATCTATATTTACTTTTCAATTGTATTTTAAATGCATTTTCATGCCTAGAATTTTATCAGAGTTTTTCTCTGAATAAATCTTCAATTTTATCAAAAACACTATGTAATCCTCAATTTTATCATACATGTGCTGTATGAAAATCTCAGTTTTCTTCAGGAAATATCTCTACTTCATTTTTCATTGATATTCTAAATGCATTTGCATGCCTAGATTCGTATCACAGTGTTTTTCCTAATAAACTTTATTTTATAAATTATTCTATGTAATCTTCAATTTAGTGATACATATATTATATGAAAATCTTCAGTAGTATCAGAAAATATTAATACTTCATTTATCAATTATATTCTAAAATATTTCTATGCATATTATTTTATCTGATTTTTTTCAAAAAACCTTCTTTATTATGCAAAATTCTATGTAATCCTCAATTTTTACACAGAGGAGAGATTAAAGTCTTCATTATATTAAAAAAAATCTATATTTATTTTTCACTTATATTCTAAATGCATTTGTATGCCTAGAAATCTATCTGAGTATTTTTTGGATAAATATCCAATTTTATCAAAAACACTATGTAATCCTCTAATTTATCATACATATGTTGTATGAAAAATCTTCAGTTTCTTCAGAAAATATCTCAACCTCATTTCTCATTTATATTCTAAAAGCATTTGTATGCTTAGATTTGTATCAGTGTTTTCTCAAAAATAATTTATTTTAAAAATTATCAAACATAATCCTCAATTATATGAAAATCTTCAGTTTTATCAGAAAATGTTACCACTTCATTTTTCAATTATATCCAAAAATATTTGTATGCCTATTATTTTATCTGAGATTTAAAAAAAAAACCTTCAATATTTTCAATTAATCTGTGTAATCGTGAATTTCCATACACACAATAGATGAAAATCTTTATTATATTAACAAATATCTAAACTTATTTTTCAATTATATTTTAAATGCATATATATGCATAGAATTGTTTCTGTGTGTTTTTCTGAATTAATCTTCAATTTTAGCAAAAACTCTATGTAATCCTCAATTTTATCATACATATGTTGTATCAAAATCTTCTGTTTTTTCAGATAAAACCACCACTTCATTTTTCATTTATATTCTAAATGCATTTGTATGCCTAGAATTGTTTCAGCGCATTCTTCAAAAAAAACATTATTTAATAAATTATTTTATAAATCATAAATTATCCTATTTTATATCTGAGTGTTTTTACAAATAAATCTTTGATTTTATCCATAACACTATGTAATCCTCAATTTCATCATACATATGTTTTTTCAAAATCTTCAGTTTTATCAGAAAATACCTCCACTTACTCTTTCCTTTATATTCAAAAGGCATTTGATTCCTATCATTTTATGTGAGTTTTTTATTAAAATTATTCAATATTATCAATTATATATAATCCTCAAAGTTATGATACATGTGTACATGAAAATCCTGTTTTATCAGAAAATGTTTCCACATCTTTTCTCAATTATATCCTAAGTGTATTTATATGCCTATAATATTTTCTGAATTTTTCCAAAAAATCTTCTATATTATCAATTATCCTGTATAATCCTCAATTTATGATACATATGTTTTATGAAAATCTTATTTTTTTTCAAAAAATGTCTCCACTTCCATTTTTATTTATATTCTAAATGAATTTGTATTCCTAGAAATTTATCTGAATATTTTCCCCCAAAAAATTATATTATCAATAATTCTAGGTAATCCTCAATTTTCTCATATATAGATTATATGAAAATGTTCAGTTTTAAAAGAAAATGTTTTCACATCATTTATCAATTATATCGTACATCTTTTTATATGCCTATAATTTTTTCTAAATTTTTGACAAAAAATCTTCAATATTATGTTCTGTCCAATATAATCCACAATTTTTCACACACAAGGTAGATGTAAATCTTCAGTTTTATCTTAAAATGTCACCACTTCATTTTTCCATTATATTCTACAAGCTTTTGTATGCCTATCATTGTATCTGAGCGTCTTCCAAAAAATCTTATATTATCTATTATCTTATGTAATCATCAATTTTATGAAACATGTTATATGAAAACCTTCAGTTTTATCAGAAAATGTTTCTACTTCATTTTTAATTATTTCCTAAATGTATTTATATGCCTATTATTTTATCTAAGTTTTTATTGAAAAACTCTTCAATATTATAAATTTTCCTCGGTAGTCTTTAAAATTTTCACACGGAGGTTAGATGAAAATTTTCAGTATTATCACAAAATGTCTACACTTCCTTTTTCAATTATATTCTATATATATTTCTATGCCTAGCATTGTATCTGAGTGTTTTTCCAAAAAAAATATTTATATTATCACTTACCCCGTGTATTCCTCCATTTTATGACGCATTTGTCATATAAAAATCTTTAATTTTATCAGAAAATGTTTCCACTTCATTTTTCAATAATAGCCTAAACGTATGCCTATTATTTTACCTGTGTTTTTTCCAAAAAAAAAATCTTCAATGTTATCAATTATTTTATGTAGTCCTCAATTTTCACAAACACGTTAGATGAAAACCTTCATTATTTTCAGAAATATCTACACGTGTTTTTCAGATTTATTCTTAATGCTTTTGTATGCCTAGTATTGTATCTCAGTGTTTTTCTGTATAATTTTTTCAATTTTATCAATACACTATGTAATCCTCACATTTATCATACATATATTCTATGAAAATCTTTAGTGTTTTCAGAAAATATCTCCACTTCGTATTTCATTTGTATTCTAAATGCAATTGTATGCCTAGATTTGTTTCAAGAGTGTTTTTCCAAAACAATTTATTTTATAAATTGTCCTAAGTAATGCTCATCTTTTTGATACATATGTTATATGACAATCTTCAGTTTTATCAGAAAATGTTTCTACTTCATTTTTAAATGATATTCTAAAAGAATTTATATGCCTATTATTTTACCAGATTTTTTTCCAAATATCTTCAATATTATCAATTATCCTATGTAATCCTTAATTTTCTCACACACAGGATAGATGAAAATCTTCAGTATATTCAAAAAATATCTACACTTCTTTTTCAATTATATTTTAAATGCATTTGAATGCCTAGAATTGTATCTGAGTGTTTTTTGAATCATTTCTTCAATTATATCAGAAACACTATGTAATCCTCAATTTTATCATACATATGTTGTATGACATTCTTCAGTTTCTTCAAAAAATATCTCCACTTCATTTTTCAATTATATGCTAAATACATTTGTATGTCTAGATTTGTATCAGAGTGTTTTTCCCAAAATATTTATTTTATAAATTATCCTATGTAATGCTCAATTTTGTGATACATATGTTATATAAAAATCTTCAGGTTTTTCAGAAAAAGTTTCCAATTCATTTTTAAATTATATTCAAAAAGTATTTATATACCTATTATTTTATCTGATTGTTTTTCCAAAAAATTTTTAATATTATCAATTATCCTATGTAATACTCAATTTTCTCACAGACAGGATAGATGAAAATCTTCATTATATTCAAAAATATCTATACTTCTTTTTCAATTATATTCTAAATGCATTTGTATGGCTAGAATTGTATCTGAGTATTTTTCAGATTAAATCTTCAATTTTATCAAAAACACTATGTAATCCTCATATTTATCATACATATGTTGTATGAAAATCTTTAGTTTTTTCAGAAAATATCTCCATTTTATTTTCATTTATATTTTAAATGCATTTGTATGACTAGATTTGTATCAGAGTGTTTTCCCAAAAAAATTTATTTTATAAAATATTTATGTAATCCTCAATTTTGTGATACATATTTTATATGAAATCTTAGGTTTTATCATAAAATGTTACCACTTCATTTATCAATTATAGCCTAAATGTATTTGCATGCCCATTATTTTATCTGAGGTTTTTTTTCAAAAAAAACTTCCATATTATCAATGTTCATTTTAATCCTCACTTTTCACACACAGGGGAGATGAAAATCTTCATTATATTCAAAAATATGTATACTTATTTTTCAATTATATTCTAAATGCATTTATGTGCCTAGAATTGTTTCTGGGTGTTTTTCTGAATAAATCTTCAATTTTATCACAAACATTATGTAATCCTCAATTTTACCCTGCATATTTTGTCTGAAAATCTTCAGTTTATTCAGATAATACTTCCACTTAATTTTTCATTTATATTCTAAATGCATTTGTATGCCTAGATTTGTATCACAGCACTTTTCAAATAAATTTGTTTTATAAATTATTTTATAAATTATAAATTATTTTATTTTAAATCTGAGTGTTTTTATAAATAAATCTTTGATTTAATCGATAATGCTATGTAATCCTCAATATCATCATACATATGTTTTATGGAATTCTCAGTTTTATCAGACAATGTATCCACTTCCTTTTCCCTTAATATTCTAAATGGATCTGTATGATTATCTTTTTATCTGAGTTGTTTATTAAAAATATTCATTATTTTTAATTATCCTATGTAATCCTCAATGTTATGATACAAATGTATATGAAAATCATCAGTTTTATCAGAAAATGTTTCCACTTCATTTTTCAATTATATCCTAAATGAATTTATATTCCATATTTTTTCCAAAATAATTTCAATATTATCAGTTATCCTGTATAATTCTCAATTTTATCATACATATGTTTAATGAAAATCTTCAGTGTTTTTCAGAAAATTTGCCCACCTCACATTTCTTTTATATTCTAAATGAATTTGTATTTCTAGCATTTTATCTGAATGTTTTTCAAAAAACTTTTATATTATCAATAATCTTACATAATCCTCAATTTGGTGTTACATATGTTATATGAAAATCTTCACTTTTATCAGAAAATGTTGCCACTTCATTTTTCAATTATATACTCAAAGTACTGTATGCCTATTATGTTATCTTAGATTTATCCAAAAAAATTCAATATTATCAATTATTCTATGTAATCCTCAATTTTCACAAACAGGTTAGATGAAAATCTTCAGTATATTCAAAAATATCTACACTTCTTTTTTAAATTATATTCTAAATGCATTTGTATGCCTAGAATTGTATCTAAGTGTTTTCTGTATAAATCTTTAATTTTATGAAAAACACTATGTAATCCTCAATTTTATCATACATATATTGTATGAATATCTTCAGTTTCTTCAGAAAATTTCTCCACTTCATTTTTCATTTATATTCAAATGCATTTGTATGCCTAGACTTTTATCAGTGTTTTTACAAAAAAATTATTTTATATATTTTATATATTTTTTCTTTTTTTTTACTTTTTTTTCTTTATTGATATATTTTTTATTTACATTTCAAATGATGTCCCCTTATCTGGGTCACCACTCCCCGCAAGTCCCATAAGCCCTCCTCCCTCCCCCTGTTCTTCCATCTACCCATTCCCACTTCCCTGTTCTTGAATTCTCCTATAGTGTTGCACTGAGTCTTTCCAGAACCAGGGGCCACTCCTCCATTCTTTTTGGATATCATTTAATATGTGGATTATGTCTTGGGTATTCAAAGTTTCTAGGCTAATATCCACTTATCAGTGAGTGCATACCATGATTGATCTTTTGCGACTATGTTACCTCACTTAGTATGATGTTCTCCAGCTCCATCCATTTGTCTAAGCATTTCATGAATTCCTTGTTTCTAATGGCTGAATAGTATTCCATTGTGTAAATATACCATATTTTTTGCATCCATTCCTCCGTTGAAGGACACCTGGGTTCTTTCCAGCTTCTGACTACTTTAAATAGGGCTTCAATGAACATAGTGGAGCATGTGTCCTTATTGCATGCTGCAGAATCCTCTGGGTATATGCCCAGGAGTGGTAAAGCAGGGTCTTCATGAAATGTCATGCCCAGTGTTCTAAGGAACTGCCAGACTGATTTCCAAAGTGCTTGCACCATCTTGCAATCCTACCAGCAGTGGAGGGGTGTTCCTCTTTCTCCACATCCTCGCCAACACCTGCTGTCTTCTGAGTTTTTGACCTTAGCCATTGTGACTTGTGTGAGGTGAAATCTCAGGGATATTTTGATTTGCATTTCCCTAATGATTAATGATGTTGAATATTTCTTAAGGTGTTTCTCAGCCCTCCGAAGTTCTTCATGTGAAAATTCTTTGTTTAGCTCTGTACCACACTTTTTAATGGACTTATTTGGTTCTCTGGGTTCTACCTTCTTAAGTTCTTTGTATATAGTAGATATTAGCCCTCTGTCAGATTTAGTGTTGAAGATCCTTTCCCAATCTGTTGGTTGATGTTTTGTCCTTTTGATAGTGTCCTTTGCCTTACAGAAACTTTGTAGTATAATGAGGTCCCATTTGTCAATTCTTGAATTTAGAGCATAAGCTATTGGTGTTCTATTCAGGAAATTTTCCCCTGTGACCATGTCTTCAAGGGTTTTCCCCAATTTTTTCTACCAGTCAGTTGTATGTGTAGGTCCTTGATCCATTTGGAGTTGAGCTTAGTACAAGGAGATAAGAATTCTTCTGCATTTTGACCTCCAATTGAACCAGCACCATTTGTTGAAAAGACTATCTTTTTTCCACTGGATGCTTTCAGCTCCTTTGTTGAAGATCAAGTGACCATAGGTGTGTTGGTTCATTTTGGAGTATTCAATCCTATTCCTTTGATCTTTTTGCCTTACATTGTACCAATACCATGCAGTTTTTATCACTATTGCTCTGTAGTAAAGTTTAAAGTCTGGGATATTGAATCCCCCTGAAGTTCTTTTACTGTTGAGAATAGTTTTAGATATCATGGGTTTTTGTTGTTCCAGATGAATTTGAGCATTGCTCTTTCTAGCTCTATGAAGAACTGGGTAGGGATTTTTATGGGGATAGCATTGAATCTGTAGATTGCTTTTGGCAAGATGGCCATTTTAACTATATTAATCCTGCCAATCCACAAGCATAGAAGATTTTTCCATTCTCTGAGATCTTCGATTCCCTTCTTCAGAGATTTTAAGTTCTTGTCATATAGGTCTCTCACTTGTTTGATTAGGGTCACTCCAAAATACTTTATTCTGTTTGTGGCAATTGTGAAGGGTGTCATTTCCCTAATTTCTTTCTCAGTCTGCTTTCCTTTGAATATATAAAGGCTACTGATTTGCTTGCATTGATTTTGTAGGCAGCCACTTTGCTGAAGTTGTTTATCAGCTGTAGGAGTTCTCTAGTAGGGTTTTTAGGGTCACTTAAGTATATTATTATATCATCTGCAAATAGTGATAGTTTGACTTTTTCCTTTCCACTTTGTATTCCTTTGAGCTCCTTATGTTGTATAATTTCTCTACCTAAGACTTTAAGTAAATATATTGAAAAGATATGAAGAGAGGGTGCAGCCTTATCTAGTCCCTGATTTTAGTGGGATTGCTTCAAGTTTCTCTCTATTTAGTTTGATGTTGGCTACCCGTTTGCTGTATATTGCTTTTACTATATGTAGATATGGGTCTTGAATTACTGTCCTTTCCAAGACTTTTAGCACGAAAGGATGCTGAATATTGTCAAATGTTTTTCAGCATCTAATGAAATGATCATGTGTTTTTCTTCTTTGAGTTTGTTTATGTAGTGGATAGCATTTCCTATTTTTTATCGGAGTGTTTTTATAAATAAATCTTTGATTTTATCAATTACACTATGTAATCCTCAATTTCATCATACTTATGTTTTATAAAAACCTTCAGTTGTATCAAAAAATTGTCTCCAGTGCCTTTCTCCTTTATATTCTAAATGCATTTTTGTGTCTATCATATTATCTGAGATTTTTATAAAAATTTTCAATATTATCAATTATCCTATGTATTTTTCAATGTTATGATACATATGCATATGAAAATCCTCAGTTTTATCAGAAAATGTTTCCACTTCATTTTCCATTATATCCTAGCATTATATCTGAGTGTTTTTTCAAATAATTTGTATATTCTCAATAATCTTACATAATCCGCTATTTTATGATACATAAGTAATATGAAAATCTTCAGTTTTATCAGAAAATGTTTCCACTTCATTTAGCAATTATATCATAAATATATTTATATGCCTATTATTTTAGCAGCATTTTTCCAAAATATCTTCAATACTATGAACTGCCCTATATAATCCACAATTTTCTCATGCAAGTTAGATGTAAATCTTCAGTATTATCTAAAAATATCACCCCTTCATTTATCAATTATATTCTATATGCACTTGTATGCCTATCATTGTATCTGCGTTCCTTCCAAAAATTTTATATTACTTATTATTTTATATAATTATCAATTTTATGAAACCTGTTATATGACAACCTTCAGTTTTATCAGAAAATATTTCCACTTCAATTTTAATTATCTCCCAAAATTATTTATATGCCTATTATTTTATATGAGTTTTCT